>NW_022632844.1:0-8568 GCF_010015895.1 Lontra canadensis | reverse complement strand
AGGTTTTCCCTGCCCTCTCTCTAAGCACTGCCGAACAGCAATGTCAAAACACCCCCTCTACTCCCGGTCCACGTGCCCCTGCAGGGCAAAGTGGAAAGGAGGATACGGAGGATATGGTGGAGGCATGAACAGCCAGAGGGCTTCGGACAGCCCATGCTCCTGCCCGGAGTCCCCCAGGCAAAAGAGCAGCCGACACTCCCACCATGACGGGTCACTCAGCACGTGAAACGGGATGCGAGCTGGACAGGGCCTGCAGTCAGGACGGGGCGGGGGGAGCCCTACAGCAGATCTGTGTGGACTGAGCAGGGAAGGAGAGGCTAAGGAAGAAAGCCCCTTACAAAGAGCCCTTCCTGTGCTCCCCAAGGTCGAACCAGTAAAGGGCTCTAAGGGACAGAGAACGGCACATCTGGGTCATGTTAAAGACTCTGCCCTTGTCGCTAACCAGAGCAGCCGAACCACCAGGGTGGAAACATACACATACGAAGAAGAGGACAAGGACAGAGGGAGAACAAGCTCCTTTGAGAGCCCAAGAGAAATCGACTCTCCTTTCCCACCCCCTCTCCCACGTGGGGACAATGTCCCAAATGACATTTCTGGAAGTCACCTCCTCTCTGCATCTGCCCCTTACTTGTGTTCACACCACTGACTCCTTCCCTCTCACCTGGGTTTTGGGGCTAGTTTTGCCCCGCTCCTGGCACTCCAGGGCTCTCCCCTGCTCCACAGGGAGGTAACTTTCAGCTCAGAAAGAGATTCCTGCTGACACGAAAACTGGGAGATGATGTCCTAGGATTTTCCCAGCCCTTCGTCAGCTGAGACCGACATTCATTACAGGCGGGTCTAGAAGAACATTTCACAACTTTGTTCACGGACACCCTTCTTCCTAATGCTTAAATGTTTGACACATGCAAATATCCAGCTCTCCTCCCTGAATGACTGAATCAAGATTACAAGCGTAAAGCCAGGCAATGTGATAGTTTAAAAAAAATTTTTTTTTAAAGATTTTATTTATTTATTTGACAGACAGAGATCACGAGTAGGCAGAGAGGCAGGCAGAGAGAGAAAGAGGAGGAGGCAGGCTCCCCGTGGAGCAGAGAGCCCGATGTGGGGCTCGATCCCGGGACCCTGGGATCATGACCTGAGCCGAAGGCAGAGGCTTTAACCCACTGAGCCACCCAGGTGCCCCTAAAAAATTTTTGATGTAAGGTCTTGTTCTTCCTCCAGTTCTAGCACCACCACGAACCTGCACGATCATCTGGGTTTAAAATCCAGACACCACACTGTGAAGCTTTTCAATTCTGAATCAGCAGGGCTTCAATCTCAGCCAAGCGGGGAAAGGGCGCCCAAGAAACTCCCAAGAGAAACACAAAGATATACTAGGGCAGTTCCCAACCTCTGTAGGGAAAGTATTCCTCACCCAGGGAGACCAGGTTCCGGTAGTTCTCCACCATCACGTCCCTGTACAAGGCCCTCTGGGCAGGGTTCAGGCACTCCCACTCCTCCCGAGAGAATTCGATGGCCACATCCCTGAAGGTCAACCGTTCCTGAAATAAAACACATTTCACCAAGAGGCCATTAGGAAACTACTTATTTCATAAAAACGAGAGGAGGAGAGAGGTGTAAGGGTCCGTTAGAAATGACTGCTTCAAGCTTTGCGCAGTGGCAGTATAGTAGCCAATGAGGTTTATTCGAGGTGCGATTATTGCTAATTGAAAAATGACTGCTTCAATAGGTCCACAAAAGATCATTTTAAGCAAGTCCTATATCCCTGATTTTGATTTGTTACACTTTCCCATCATAGGATTTCCTTCAGCGAAACTGAGGATTTTATAATATTGTGCCAGATAAAACACACGAATGCAAAAACATCAACAAGTGGTAAATTATATGCAAGTTCTAGGTAGTATGTACTACACACAAAATGACAGCTGATTTCTACATAAGCAATAGCCTAAGTAGAGTGTTCAGGGTTGACAAAGTCTATAGTAGTGTCAGTGAAAGGTAGAAACTGCAAAATGGGAATCTCGTTAACAATAAAAGCATCTGAAGTTCTGAACACTTCCTGTATGGTACGCATTACTCTAATGCTTTATAAGCGTTAACTTGTATAAGGACACTGCATCCCGTTAAATTAGTATTTGTCCCCATCTTACATAGGACCCGACTCTGGCACAAGTACTCTAACGAACACTCTCTGGTCAAAGAGAGATAGTAAGCAGCAGGGCCTGCATTTGAACCAAGAGGTCAGGCTTCAGGATGGAACACATAGCACCACGTAGTGAATGAAGTAATGCATACGACAGTAAAAATCCACTGACAGAAGGTTTGCTAATAGAGAAAACCTGAAACAAGTTCAAGGCTGAAACATAACACATGCACACACACCGTGTTCCTACAGCTATTATCTCACGTCTGTGTTGGTGCAGAAATAAATTTAAGGCCATGCAAAACATGTCAGACATGAGATGATGTCTTTTTTACATACCATGGGCTAGTGTTCACACACAGGTGTGGACACAAAACGCACACATTGAAAATAACTGAAATCAAAATACTAGTCTCTAAATGACATCTATTTTTGCATAAATCATCATTATCATTTTTTACTCATGTGTATTTCTGATACACTACACATGTGCAAATTGTATTAGATGTAAATGAAATTATCAATGTCATTCTATCTAGTTTGCTTACAAAAACAACCCAACAAGAACATTTTTTTTTTTTAAGTAATCTCTACTCGCAACATGGGGCTCAAACTCACAACTTCTAGATCAAGGGTCCCATGATCTACCCACTGAGCCAGTCCTGCACCCCCTGCAAGGTTTTTTTAAAAACAGTAACAAGTACTTTTGACCTCCGTTAAATACGTATAGGGAAATATAACAGCTGGAATCTGCATGCAGACAGAGGGGCTGAGGGAAGGCGCTGGGATGAGCATGAGCCAACATGGCACGAGGGACCCTTCCGAATGTGACGAGCTTGGCCACATGGAGGTGAGGACACAGAGCACAGAACAGGAACCGAGACAGGACTTTACCTGAGAAAGAGTCATTCCTGACTCCTGGGCTTTCTTCTTCTCCCTCTTCTGGGCTTCTCTCCCAGGCAAGATGGGTTGTGAGACGTCAATCCTGAGCGCCAAATGTATGCTGTTTAGAACTGAGTCAACAATCACCTGCCTGTGCCACACTCACACACATGGGAAGATCCCCCCATATGGGACACAGCCCTCCGCTGCCCACGGTCACAGTGCGGATTCGGGGACAGTAAACTGCTACATGGAGACCAGCATGGGAGTGTTCTGACCTCTTACTGCAGAACTCGCTCCCCTCCTGGTGAAGCGCACACAGGAGCTGCAGCTCAGGGGATCCGGGCTGCACTAAGCCTCCCTTCAAGTCACAGACCCGCCCTGATAACCCCCTCTGCAGAGAACAGCCCCTTCACCTCTCTCCAGATTAGGGGCTGCTTTCAGTCCTCATCAGTGGAGGAGCCAGCCTGGGGCTCAACGCTGGATATAGATCAGAATCACCTGGGGCACCTTCAACACCACTGAGGCTGAGCCCATTACACAAGAAATCTCTGGGGACTGGGATCATGAGGAATCCGAAAAACACCTCAGCAATCCCATGGGCTGTCAGGGTGGAACACGACTCAGAGACCAGCCCAGCAGCCCACCCACCTGTGGCTCTGCTCTCTTCTGGGACCACCCCCCATAACCAGACGGTGGAAGAGGAAGTAGCCGAGATCCACACAGAGAGGCATGACAGGCCAGAGTGCGGGGGGAGGCTGGAATGGGACACGGCAGTGTCAGAGATGGCCCCACGAGAAGGTGATATGGCAACAAACACCTGGGGAAGGAAGTCCACCACCAGCATTTGAAGAGTCAGAAAATTCTAGACAGAGGGACCACCCTTGGAAAGCCCTGAGGCAGTCCTGACCCTGGCCCCCAAAACAGCAGGACATCTGTGGGCCTCAATCCCAGTGAGGAAGGAGGGGACAAGCAGGGGATCAGGTCACAGAGGCAGATCAGGAACGTTTGGCCGTCGTCTTCAGACACTGTTCTTCTTCATCTCAAGTGAATTTTGGAAACCATGTAGTCTCTCACCCATACAGTCTTTGGTTTTTGTTGTTTTTTTTTTTTTTTCCTTTCACTCTTTAAGAGAAAACACACACGAAGAGCATAATATGCTGTGTATTTTGAAAACAATATGGTCACCTAAGCTCCAGGAAGATGGCACTGCTCTTAACTGGGAGGTGGAGGACTGCAGGGAACACAATTTGGGGGAGTTCAGGAGGTCACGTTTGGACACTGTATGGTGGAGAGGTCTCAGCAGAGATGTCAAGGAGACCGGCAGTGAAGAAAATCTACATTTAGGGCAGAAGTCGGAGATGGAGTATGAATCTGGGAGACTGCTGTTTTGTTTGTTTGTTTAAGATTTAATTCATTCATTTGTCAAAGAGAGAGAGTGCACAAGCAGGGGGAGTGCCAGGCAGAGCACACAGAGGGAGAAGCAGGCTCCCTGCTGAACTAGGAGCCCAAAGAAGGATTTGATCCCCTGGACCCTAGGATCATGACCTGAGCCAAAGGCAGCCTGCTTAACCGACTGAGCCACCCAGGCGTCCCATCCCTGGGTATTTAAAGCCACGAGATCTGGTGACATGGAAAGTCACTGGGTGTAGAGAAGAGGTCCATGACTGTCTTGTGGGGTGCCTGTCCAATCAGAGAGCAGGGAGCGAGGAAGAATCTGAGAGGAAGTGAATCAGCTGAAAAGTGAAAAGGGTTGAGAGAAGAAAACTGAAACACACAGATGAGAGATAAGATTTGTCAACAGCAAGATGTCCTGAAAGCCATGAAAAAACATGTTTAAAGGAGTGTCCACTGTTTAACATGCTACTGATCAGACAGATAAAGACAGATAAAGTGAAATAACCAGACTCAGGAAATGTAAAAATACCTGATCACTTTCCTGTTTACAATTTCTCTGGATGTGTACCCACCAGTGGATCTGTGGATTATCTGATAATTTTATATTTACTTTTATAAAGAAATCACTAACTATTTTTTTTTTTTGATAGGGAATGCACTGTTTACAGTCCTTGGGACAGGGCACAATACTTTCAGTTTCACCACCTTCTTTCCAGGCCTTGTTCTTTTCTGAGCCATACACTTTTTTTTTTCTTTTTTTTTTTTTTTTTGAGTATAGTCACACAAGTGGGTATGCAGTAGTACACTCTGTGGTTCTGATGTGCAGTCCCTAACAATTAGGATCACTGAGCATGTCTGCATGAGCTTAGTGGCCATCCATCTGTGTATCTTCTCTGAAGAAATGTCTGTTGTGGTCTTTTGCCTACTTTTTACCATTTACCTATTTTTCTTTTGTTGTCTTGCTTTCCGCTGTCATATCCAGGAGTCTGGATTTTTTTCAGGAAGGTGATGGAAAGCCAGTGGAGAATTTAATGCCAGGGACTGACATGACAGGACTTCAGATTTACTCTCTGTAAATTTATTCTCTGGCTGAGCCTAGGCCTTGCCTCTTTCCTCACAGTAATTTTCACTGTTGTTGGGCTAGGGGGCTAGGACCAACTTAATCTCTAATTACAACTGGTAAAACCCTCCTGCAGAAAAATGCCACATAGACACATGTGCAAAATTTCAATCACTTTAGGGATCATGGTCATTCCGATTTCCTGCTCTTGTCCTTCATCTCCATGCTGCAGCTGTGTTCACTGAGGTCTAGGAAGGACGTCTTTTCACAAGTTACCTTGAGAACCTCTGAGTTCAGTGAAAATTACATGTAACTGGATTTTGAAAGGGCGCCCTAAAGAAACATGGAGCACTTTGTCTTTATCCTCATCATGTCAACTCCATTTCAAAAATTCAAGGATCAGAGTGTCTGGCTGTCTCAGTAGGTACAGCATGGGATTTGATCTTGGCTTGAGAGATCAAGCCCCATGTTGGGTGTGGAGCTCACTTAAATAAGTAAGTTAAGTAAGTAAATAAATATAAAAAAAGGGCACTCTGTAAGGAAAAGAAAAATTGTAACATTAAAAAAAGAAAAATTCCAAGATCATCCAAAACATGCCTGAGCAAAAGAAACTTCTTTTGTGGTTTTAACCAATGGGGAAATACTTTATTATTTTTTAAAGATTGAATTTATTTATTTGAGAGAGAGAACAAGCAAGGAGGGGAAGGGAGAGAAAGAGAGAGAAACAGACTCCCTGCTAAGCAGGGAGCCCAATATTTGCAGCTGGACCAGGATCCCAGGATCATGACCTGAGCCGAACCCTGATGCCCCACCTGACAGAGCCATCCAGGCACTCCATCAATGAGGAAATATTTTAAACACATAAAATGATAAACACAGAGACTTGTTACTGAATACTTCGAAAGACAGTCAGCTGTGGAGGTAAGCTCTGAGCATATTACCTCACCACGAGTAGATCAGTTCTACCAGAACAAAGCTCAGAGTCAATCCAGCCCCACCTTCAATACGTTCATACAAAGGACCTGAGGGACCTGAAGGGAACATCTACTTTGGAGCTGACACCTCACTAATTAAACAAATCACATCAAGTCAGAAGATACACCAGGGAATGTTAGATTAACTTACTAAACTAGTTTCTGACTATTAAGGTCATGGGCACACTTACCAGACATGCACTGAAATAGTCTAAAGTTATTTACTAACTACCGAACAATGTTTCAATATATGAAAATGAGTAGAATGAATGCCGGGGTTCTCAAGTACACACAATGTATTAAGAAAAAAAAACAGGTTGTAATTTTTAAAAAATCTAGTATCTTCTGGAGTCAAAGCTTTCTTTTTTTTTTTTAAGATTATTTATTTATTTGACAGACAGAGATCACAAGGAGGCAGAGAGGCAGGCAGAGAGAGGAGGAAGCAGGCTCCCCCACTGAGCAGAGAGCCCGAAATGGGGCTCGATCCCAGGACCCTGGGATCATGACCTGAACTGAAGGCAGAGGCTTTGACCCACTGAGCCACCCAGGCGCCCCAAAGCTTTCACTGACTGATTGAGAGGGAGAGAGAGACTCCCAAGCTGACTCCATCCCCAGCACAGAGCCCTATCTGGGGCTGGATCTCACAACCCGGAGATCATGACCTGTGTTGATATCAAGTGTTAAAAGCTTAACTGAGGGGCGCCTGGGTGGCTCAGTGGGTTAAGCCGCTGCCTTCGGCTCAGGTCATGATCTCAGGGTCCTGGGATCGAGCCCCGCATCGGGCTCTCTGCTCAGCAGGGAGCCTGCTTCCTCCTCTCTCTCTGCTTGCCTCTCTGCCTGCTTGTGATCTCTCTCTGTCAAATAAATGAATAAAATCTTTAAAAAAAAATAAAATAAAATAAAAAAATAAAAGCTTAACTGATTAAGCCACCCAGGCAACATTTGGGTCAAAGCTTTTACCATAATACAACTACCTAATATTTAGAAAGAATCATAAGAGCTGGTTTAAGATGTCACCATCATTGCAGAAGTTAATGATTATTTACAGAATAGTAGATGGCCAATACGCTAACATTTACCTCAATCTGACTTACAAAATGAATTAAACGTAAGAGACGTAGAAAGAAAAAGCAAATCCATTTGAAAGAAAAAGAAACACTTTTAATATTGCTTTAAAAAGCATCATGAAAGGATCGATTCAGGAATTTCTAGTTCCAGTCCATCTCCCCATGCGATCCCAAGATAAGAGGGTGATCTATAACTGACTGACACAGGTCTCTCCCCTCTTTCTGGCTGATCAAGGGTTGTATACGCAAGCTATCTTATGATGCTAATAATTATTAAATGCACGAGCCTTATTAACAGTTGATATTCTCTTTCTCAACCATTCGATTCAAACAGGCAAATTTAAAGTTAAATACATTATGGAGCCCCATGTCCCATTAACCACCACTCATCCAGACCTGGGTTCCCCTTCCTGCTCCCTCCCAAGGATTTCTGTCTACTAATCTGTTCGTGTCTTTCTCTTTCCTGATTCTCTCCACTGTTTCTCCTTTTCTGTGATTCCCCTGGCTCCGCCCTGTTTTCTCCCCTTTTCTCTCACTACATCTACACCTTCCGGGAAACTCTTGAAACCTACTTCACCTTCCCTTACTCTTTCAGCCCAAGCTTTCGCACTGTTCCCATCTCCATAGATTTCGGCCTCTCCCTCCCCCCACCCGTGTCCTCTCTGCTCCCCAGTTCCGTTCCCTCTTTCCTGTCACACACTCTGGCTAGGCTCTCGCACTGCTGTTTCTCTCTGCGCGGTCATCCCTACCGCCTCTCTGTCCCAGCATCGTCTACCCAAAACCACCTTCTCCTTCCCACTGTCTGCGTGAAGCGCGTCGCCCTTGTCACCCCACTTCTGTCAACCGAGGGCCCTACTATTCGGCTCCCCTTGTCCGGAGCGCCGCCCTTTCCTCCACATTTCGCTCGTTTCTTTTCTCCGCTGGCGACCTGCCCTTCCGCTCTTAGGGCCTCGTTGCAAGTCCCTCCCGCATCCTCCTCATCTCGCCGTCTCTTACGGACCCTCTCACTGCTCTTTCCTCCGCCATTCTCTCTCTCCGGCTCCC
>NW_022632843.1:0-8576 GCF_010015895.1 Lontra canadensis | reverse complement strand
CACTATGTCTTTATCCAGGGCAAAAGCATATATGCAGATGGTATAACATACACAAGGTTCTAAGTTTGATATGAATTTGAACTACTTAAGGAACAAAGAGAAAGTCAGGGAGATTGGATCACTGTAGGTGAGAGTGAGTGAAAGTAACAAAAGGAGAGAGAAAACGGTGACCCAAGAAGACTTTGTGACTGTGGCAAGGCATTTGTGTCTTATTTCAAATCTAATGAAAAACTGTTGGAGGTTGTATGTATCCATGTATACTTGTATACATGTAGACAAACCAATATTTTAATATAGTTATAAATATTTATTAAACATCTCCTATATAAAGTCAGCAACTGTCTATAACGATTGAAATCAAACATGATTTAGGCAAAGGTCTTGCCTTTTAAAACCTCATAAATCTATCAGAGAAACATATAAAAACTATATGCTTATAGCAGAATGTCATCTCTGCTGTAGTAGGGACAGACTACACTGTTAACCCTGTGCAGACAGGGACATTCTCCAACACCGTGTCTGGCACATAGTAGGTGTTCAGTGAATGTCTTTGGAAGGAAATGAGTGGGGAGGGAAGATGGTAGATCCTTGGGATAGATTCTGTATCTAGGAAAAAAGTACCTCACGCTCGGTGCTCCTATTTTCCATGAAATGACAGAAAGTTTGTCATCTTCATGTTTCCAAGCATAAATCATTTTCTATAGTTACTGAGGTACATGCTGTGGGAGCATGAGTTCTCATGGTAAGTGTAGGAAAAGCTATCACGGTGTTGCAGGTGAGAGATTACATCAGCCAACCAGCTTATCTGGAGCACAGGTGACACAAATGGACCCCAAACATATCAGGAATTTGTTTTACAGGCTCTGTGGAAATATCAGCGAGCATAAGGGCTTCATTATGAAGAGTATGGGTGATAGTGATAAAGTGGAGGATGGTGATAGGGAATTGGGGACCCAGTGAATGCTGTCACCAAGTGACCAGTCACCAAGAAGGGAATGGAAGACAAGGGAGAAGACCTGAGAAAAGCGATGGGAGTCTTGCAAACGGAGTACTTGTTGTGAATAAGTAACCAGAGGAAAGGAACTATTTATGTAAATCTTGAACTCTCTCCTTCAAGAAACCAAATACTGGGAAGGCAGCTCCTTGTGAGGAAGTCACTGTGATTTTCATTAGGAGCTCAGAGGCAGCCACACAGTGGAATTATTTACTATTGTTTTCTCCTCTCTCTTCTGGTAACAATTTTGGAATGGCAGCAGCATTATGGGAGATAGCTGGAAGGAAGAATGTTTGTAGAGCTTCAGAAGTAGAAGGGTATTTAAAGATTATCTATTACAAAACTTTCATCCCACAGACAAGGCAACTAAAGTTTAGAGAAGGCAAACAACTTGCTAAGGTCACTTTGTTGTTTCACAGCAGATCCAGTGACAGAATCCAGGGCTCTTGATTCTCAGTCAAAAATGTCTCCTCACAACAGTGGAGTCCCAGCTGCATTTTTAGGCATGGTGATCTGAAGGTGGTTTGGCCTGAGGTGGAGCAAGGAGTGGTCAGCGAGCTCAAATTCCTCATCTGGCTCATTCTCCAGTATCCATATTTATTGTTCAAGTAGTAAATAATATGAGTTAGATGAGAAACCAAAAATCCAAGGGGCCATTCTAATGAATTATCTTAACTGGCATGTTTTACTTACCATATTTGGCAACTCAGCATTTAGTTCAACTCAGACAAGTCTTTTTTTTTTTTTTAAGATTTTTTTTAAATTTAATTTTATTTTTTCAGTGTTTCAAAAACCATTGTTTATGCACCACACCCAGTGCTCCATGCAATAAGTGCCCTCCTTTTATTAAAGGTTTTATTTATTTATTTGACACAGAGAGAGAGAGAGAGATCACAAGTAGGCAGAGAGGCAGGCAGAGAGATAGGGAAGCAGGCTCCCTGCTGAGCAGAGAGCTCAATGCAGGACTATATCCTGGTCCCTGAGATCATGACCTGAGATGAAGGCAGAGGCTTAACCCACTGAGCCACCCAGGTGCCCCCGACTCAGGAAAGTCTTAAAAATTGCCTGGCATGGTAGCTGTTAAATAGTCACTGTGTGGTTAACTAATGAGTCTGTCATGAGGTGGTGAGAAGCCATGGGATGGGCAAGAGATTTGGCTTTAAACATACCTGTGTTCTAAGCTTATCTCTGTCCTTATAAATCATGAGAACAGGAGGGGACGTAGGAAGCACTTTGTGCTTCTGTTCCTTCCTGCATAAGATAATTTTAATGATCTTGAAGAACTGTTGTAATCATTGGTTATTGTCTATAAAATGATTTGTGTGTGTGTATATATATATATATACACACACATGCACATATATATGTGTATGTGTGTATATACACATACATGTATATGTGTGTGTATATGTGTTTGCATGTGTGTGTGTGTGTGTATACACACACGTATTCAGGACAGTCAATAGTAGATTTAAAAATATTAATTTATGAATGTTATAAAGGGCGAAACTAAAACTCTGGGACAGTACCCATGTGGGCAACAGAGTCTGGGGATTCATAGACTTAAAGGATTCAGAGTGAGCTTTCAAGTTATAAAGATCTATATTCCTGGTTCTCTCCCTTGTCAACTATTTGAACACTGAATAAGTGACCTAGAGATGCCAAACTTTCCTTATTATTAAGAAAACGGGGAGGGGGGATGAGAACTTAGTAAGTAAATCCCATGAGTCTCAAGTTATTTAGCCATGTAAAAACTTGGTACTCCTGGCTCAGTTGATGACAGCTCTGATTATTAGCCTCATTGTTGTTACTCATATTATAGCTGTGCAGACATGGTATCTTCTGAGATTTGGTGGTATTGGGGAAAAGGGTGAATTGGAGACAAAGTTTCACTCTCTGGCTCTACTTTTTTCACTTTTAATCACCACTTATGTTCTTCTGTTAGGAAGCTAGTTAATGGAGAAAGGGTTAAGGGATCATTGTTGGTGGCTCAAAGATTGTGACCAAGTCACACACAACTACCAATGAAGAAATAAGGTTATTACTTGATGGAATTTGTCATGTATCAATAGTCCTATGTCATTCTGAAGGCAATGTGTGAGTGCTATGTTAGTCTCCTCTCTTCATAATGACTAATCATATAAGAAAAACATTATCACCTGCCAGAGATTATAGTACTGTCCTAGAACTACAGTTATATACAGGGGATAAGATAATACCTCCTCTCTTTGTTTTCACATGGGGAAACAGAACAGACAACACTCCATACTAGTTAGGGAAAGAGCTGAAACTAAAATTGGGGTTTCTACCAAGAACTTTTCATTGGATCAGGCTAACTTCATATATTTCTGTTTTCTTCAACATAAAATACTGACTATGATTGGGTCTCACAAGTAAACATTTAATTCATTCATATACCTTTTTGAAGAAATTTCATGAAAGTTGTTCATTCACACACTGAATCCAGGACCAGGAACATGCTGCAGGGTGGTGCTATCATCCACTATCTACCAAAAAGGACATGAACACAGAAAAAACCTAGGACTGATACCAATTTCAAAGCAATTCAGGGGAGAAAAAAAGCCTGACTTTAGAATTACTACCTACCATGTCCCGAATGAATCCTCTATACCAATAACCATTTCCATCAGTAGGAAGGAAATAAGACATATGAGAAAGAGACTGGGTTTTAATGACATAGGAACCTGGATTACATATCTGGTCTCATCACTGATTATTTGTGGAATTCCTGGAGCCTCTGTTTCCCCATCTGTAACATGGGATAATACCTACTTCACAAGATTGTTCCAAAGATTAAATAGAATATAAAATTAAGCAGCATACTAATCAGTATTAAATGAATACTGGTCATGTTCTCTTTCCTGTTTCCTTAGTTCTTGGGGATTCATAGCTCTAAAATCTACCTTCCCTCTCCTGGTAGGGCTTGTTTTTCTTGAGAGAAGTCCACAGACAGCATTCCTTGCAACTGCATGCTTTGAACTGCTTGGTAATCCCCTGCAGTGACATGAACCATGTCAGTCTTTGACTTCCATTATCATGGCTATGATCACCAATCACTGTTTGGCTTCTGTTCAACTTGTGATCCTATTTATGATGATCCCTTTAATTCTGTACTCAAGGGAAAGATGCCTTCCCCACTAAACACGTCAATTGGGAAGGACATGCAAAATGTTAGTGTCAAAAGTAACTACAGAAGAGTAAATACTACTTAACTTTCACTTGAGAGCGGAGAAACCAGACTCAGAGCCCCAAACTGAGAACTTCAAGCATTCCACAGTAAATTTTTCAAATATAAAATTTCACCTTACTGTATTGATTGAATTTCCAGAGACTGGCTCTGTACAGTGGTAAGAAAATTACTAGAACTAGAGGAAATGTTCTGAAATTGGAGTAAGTACAAATTAAGAACTAATTAAATGATTTAGAACCACCAAATCTTATGCTTGGAAGGGGACCTCATAATCATCAAGCCCAATGGTGAGCAGAATTCCAACCCCAATCAAAATAACCATTCCTTATAAAAACTGGAACACATTTTATAGACCCTATGTGTTTCATAAGATTTTTAAAAATCTACTTTTACTTCCATGGTAATATTTAAAACAATATGAGAATAATTTATGCCATTTGAATGACAATATCAAAATTAGATATCTCAAGACTTTGGTATCAAAATGTACATTTGTATTTACAATTACATTGGCACAAAAATTAAATCACAGTATTTAAATACGACTGCAGAATTTATTTCTGAAATATTGGGTGCATGGAGTATGGAGAGTCTAGATTTTCATTTTCCTTTAAAAAACTACCAACCATATTATTCAAGTATTAAAAACATGGCTCTAAAACATATAATCTATTGATTACTAAGTGGGTGACTTTGGGGGATTTTCTTATGCTTGTAAAAACTTAGTATCCTTACTTATAAAGTAGAAGTGATAATAGCCTTACAGGCTGATATTTAATTTAAGGTATTTAGCTTGTGATCTCAGGAAGGAGGTGTGCAATGAACTTGATTTACCCCTTCCCTTCTTCTGAACTCTTAAATTCTTCTTGAGGCCATCAACCCAATGCATTCCATATGTAATTAAATAAGACAAATAATGGACATGTTTTGCTGCTAATAAAATAAGTGAAAAATTATTCCTATGCAAAATGATTTGAATGTAGATCATCTCAGGAGAAACACACCTATAATAGGTGATAAGCAAAGATGGAATATTTAGGGATACATTACTTTCTTAGGACAACTTTCTGGTATGTCTTGGAGGGGAGAAACCCAAAACTGTCCCCATGCTAGTTGAAGGACCCTTTGATTCTATCTTCTGTAGGGAAAGAATCAAGCAGAAATGAACCATACCACCTATAGTTAAAGGTGTATAACATTAACCAGGTTGCTTCTAGTACTGTGTCTAGTGAGTTTAGGATAAGTCCTGGGTAATCTTTCACCAAAAGGAGAAAGCCTTCCCTGAATTCACCTTCTCTTTTCTCCTTATTGGACATTGTCCCCTCTAAGTACTGGCACATAACAGAAATTGTGCTGCCATTTGATTTTTGTGCCTGGCACTGAATTTCCTGGCCTGAGTGAAGGTCAATCCTATATTTTATGGTCCCACCAAGCTCATTCCTTCTCCTGGAATCTTGCTCCTAAATCTCCTATTTAATGTAGAGTGACGGGTAGGTGACATGATAAGAAGACTCTAAATACTGCAAACTAACATTCATTCACTCACCAAATAATTATTGAATCTGTAAATTTTCAGGGTCATTTTGAGGATTAAGTGACTGAATATTTAGAATGCCTAGTACAGTACCCGGAATGCATGGCAGACATCCTTAATTATAAGATACTTGCTCTCATTTATCTTAGGGTAATTTATGAAGACTGTGAACCCTTTATAAACCTCTGTAGGAATTTAGTATATAATTTAGCTCTTTCTTAGCTACCTAACATATAACATGATAAGAAATTTTGGATGTCGGGAGTGGTTGGGGAAATATTTAGTAGGGTTCGAATCACTGAGAGGAATAGATTTGGTGCTGGATTTGGGCAGATATGATCTATGTTGGGATAAAGTCTTAATTCTGAAAGACAATAGGGTAGATATACAGGCCAAAATTGTAGCCACACTGTAAATGAGTAGTCTGAAAAATTGAAATCATACTTTAGAGAATGTCCAGATCCTCCTAGAGGACTGTCTCGAGACAGGCCAGAGGCTAGCATGGAAGAGTCTGGAAGAGAATCAGCTCACGTGTGATAAACAGATAAAGAGGGATGGAACATGGAAGTGATAATGGTTAGAAAAGTCTGACCAAGGAGACAGAAGAAAATCCAATTGCATAATCCAAGGTGACAGCATCCAGGCAGGGTCTGTGCTCTGTAGGCTGAGTGTCTGAGAAGGGGAGTCTGGAGCAGGCAGAGAGTAACTAGTTTAAAGATTTATTGTAAACAGAGATTGTCTAAACTGATTCGTATCACTCCATGAGATCAAATGGCTAATGCTGGCTGTTTTTTGTCTTTCATCTCCCTTAATATCACCTCCTTGGGGTCCTTGCTATCAATAGACATGTATTATTTGTGTTTATTATTTGAGTAAATTCAGGAGAAACCAGATGAAGTGTGAAACCAAGAATCTGCGCCTATATCAACTTTGTCTCATCTTGGTGACTTCGTACACACTTGCACTCAGTTGGGTTCATCATATGATGCAATGGATAGGTATGATGACAATGTATTAGGCTTGATTTTGAAAAACAATCTTTTTTTTAAAGGATTTTTATTTATTTGAGAGAGAGAGAGCATGGATAGGGGAAGGAACAGAGGGAGAAGCAGGATCCCTCTGATGAGGTAACCTGACGTGGGGCTTGATCCCACGACCCTGGGATCATGACCTGTGCTGAAGTCAGACACTTAACTGACTGAGCCATCCACACACCCCGAAAAACAATCTTGACCTTTTTTCTGTATCCAAAGATGTTCTATATTCACAATCGTGAAAGTAATGCAATTAGTTCAGTCATACTTGTTCCCCGAAATGATTTCAAATCTCCTTCTAAATCACTCTGTGAGCCAACATATATATAGTTTTAAGTTTATTTTTAATGAAAAATGTTATTGTTCAGTTTAACCACTCCACTCTTTTACAAGGATTCACTCTGACGCAAAGCAGTTTGCAAAAGTCAAATCCACCTTCAAGTGGTGATGATTTCTACCACTGAAGACATTCAATATAGGATAAGTTGGAAAATGTGAACAGTTTTCAGTGGTGAGTTATAGAGGAGGTGAATCTAAGTCAGGACAAAAATGTTTATTGTGCCTGTGGAAATAGCCACTTGATATGTGATTTTATGGACTCATCTTGTATATCTTTCATTTTCTCTTTTAATTGACACCTTGATTTTTTTTTTTACATGCTGTAGAGCTGACTCTATTCTACATAAAACAAAGAGAACATGTCAAAGAATAAAGTAACAGATCTGAAGGTAATTACCTTATTATTTATCTAATATCACTGCTTAATAGTGAGTTAACTCAGAAGGATTCTACATGTTGGGGTGATAAGTGCAGTATTTTGTTCTTTTTCCTACTTTAGCATTTATACAGACTTCTTCATGGACATATTCCACTTGATCCTCAATGTAGAATATAAGAATTTTCTGTCTCTGTTTTAAAGATAGTTTGAATTCAGGGAATCTAAGTGATGTGCACAGGTTATGAAGAAAAGTAATGTTTTGGCTAAAATTCATTTCACGAAAGATTTCTTTCCTCTCTACTATTTGAGGCTCTGAAAGATTCATCTGCCATAAAAATCAATGTTAGTATAAAAGACCAAGTCTAAAAATCCAGGAGAGAAGAAATCTAAGGAATTCCAGATACCAGGGTAATTTGTTTGTGTGTATGTTAGGGGTGTGTGTGTGTAAGTGTGAGTGAATTTGTGTGTGTGAGTGAATTGGATGGAGAATACAGGTAGCTTAGATTAAATGTATTGATAATATTCTCAATATTGTGTCATGCAAACGTTTGGGAATGAGATAAGGAAATAAATAATATGGCCATTATCAACTCTGTGTCTGAACCAGATAAGGATAGGATGTAAAAATATATATATATCTGGTTAAGCTACTGTCATTCTCCACAAATCTCTGTTCTTATCAATGCCCCTGTTCCTGGCTTTTTTCATACAATGATGTCTTCTCTTTCTTTGGCTAATTCCTACCCCACTCTTTCTTAAAAGATTGCAGTTTAAGGCTCATCTCTTTGAAGAAATTTTTACTTTTCAAGATGCATACACTGAGTTTTCCTTGTCTCAATTCTATTGGCTTACTGCTTCGGCATTAGTGCTTAATTATTCTAAGATTATGTTTCATCTATCAGTTTTCTTTCATTCAGGAAATAATTACTGAATGACCACCATGTGGCCAATTTCTGCCCTCCACCTTAACCCCATATCAAATAATAAAATGTCTAAAGTCAGAATAAAAATGTTTCACTTTATATCTCCAGTACCAACATAAAGTTTTTACAAATTGGAAAATATAATATTGCATCATTGATTAA
>NW_022632842.1:0-8576 GCF_010015895.1 Lontra canadensis | reverse complement strand
CACTATGTCTTTATCCAGGGCAAAAGCATATATGCAGATGGTATAACATACACAAGGTTCTAAGTTTGATATGAATTTGAACTACTTAAGGAACAAAGAGAAAGTCAGGGAGATTGGATCACTGTAGGTGAGAGTGAGTGAAAGTAACAAAAGGAGAGAGAAAACGGTGACCCAAGAAGACTTTGTGACTGTGGCAAGGCATTTGTGTCTTATTTCAAATCTAATGAAAAACTGTTGGAGGTTGTATGTATCCATGTATACTTGTATACATGTAGACAAACCAATATTTTAATATAGTTATAAATATTTATTAAACATCTCCTATATAAAGTCAGCAACTGTCTATAACGATTGAAATCAAACATGATTTAGGCAAAGGTCTTGCCTTTTAAAACCTCATAAATCTATCAGAGAAACATATAAAAACTATATGCTTATAGCAGAATGTCATCTCTGCTGTAGTAGGGACAGACTACACTGTTAACCCTGTGCAGACAGGGACATTCTCCAACACCGTGTCTGGCACATAGTAGGTGTTCAGTGAATGTCTTTGGAAGGAAATGAGTGGGGAGGGAAGATGGTAGATCCTTGGGATAGATTCTGTATCTAGGAAAAAAGTACCTCACGCTCGGTGCTCCTATTTTCCATGAAATGACAGAAAGTTTGTCATCTTCATGTTTCCAAGCATAAATCATTTTCTATAGTTACTGAGGTACATGCTGTGGGAGCATGAGTTCTCATGGTAAGTGTAGGAAAAGCTATCACGGTGTTGCAGGTGAGAGATTACATCAGCCAACCAGCTTATCTGGAGCACAGGTGACACAAATGGACCCCAAACATATCAGGAATTTGTTTTACAGGCTCTGTGGAAATATCAGCGAGCATAAGGGCTTCATTATGAAGAGTATGGGTGATAGTGATAAAGTGGAGGATGGTGATAGGGAATTGGGGACCCAGTGAATGCTGTCACCAAGTGACCAGTCACCAAGAAGGGAATGGAAGACAAGGGAGAAGACCTGAGAAAAGCGATGGGAGTCTTGCAAACGGAGTACTTGTTGTGAATAAGTAACCAGAGGAAAGGAACTATTTATGTAAATCTTGAACTCTCTCCTTCAAGAAACCAAATACTGGGAAGGCAGCTCCTTGTGAGGAAGTCACTGTGATTTTCATTAGGAGCTCAGAGGCAGCCACACAGTGGAATTATTTACTATTGTTTTCTCCTCTCTCTTCTGGTAACAATTTTGGAATGGCAGCAGCATTATGGGAGATAGCTGGAAGGAAGAATGTTTGTAGAGCTTCAGAAGTAGAAGGGTATTTAAAGATTATCTATTACAAAACTTTCATCCCACAGACAAGGCAACTAAAGTTTAGAGAAGGCAAACAACTTGCTAAGGTCACTTTGTTGTTTCACAGCAGATCCAGTGACAGAATCCAGGGCTCTTGATTCTCAGTCAAAAATGTCTCCTCACAACAGTGGAGTCCCAGCTGCATTTTTAGGCATGGTGATCTGAAGGTGGTTTGGCCTGAGGTGGAGCAAGGAGTGGTCAGCGAGCTCAAATTCCTCATCTGGCTCATTCTCCAGTATCCATATTTATTGTTCAAGTAGTAAATAATATGAGTTAGATGAGAAACCAAAAATCCAAGGGGCCATTCTAATGAATTATCTTAACTGGCATGTTTTACTTACCATATTTGGCAACTCAGCATTTAGTTCAACTCAGACAAGTCTTTTTTTTTTTTTTAAGATTTTTTTTAAATTTAATTTTATTTTTTCAGTGTTTCAAAAACCATTGTTTATGCACCACACCCAGTGCTCCATGCAATAAGTGCCCTCCTTTTATTAAAGGTTTTATTTATTTATTTGACACAGAGAGAGAGAGAGAGATCACAAGTAGGCAGAGAGGCAGGCAGAGAGATAGGGAAGCAGGCTCCCTGCTGAGCAGAGAGCTCAATGCAGGACTATATCCTGGTCCCTGAGATCATGACCTGAGATGAAGGCAGAGGCTTAACCCACTGAGCCACCCAGGTGCCCCCGACTCAGGAAAGTCTTAAAAATTGCCTGGCATGGTAGCTGTTAAATAGTCACTGTGTGGTTAACTAATGAGTCTGTCATGAGGTGGTGAGAAGCCATGGGATGGGCAAGAGATTTGGCTTTAAACATACCTGTGTTCTAAGCTTATCTCTGTCCTTATAAATCATGAGAACAGGAGGGGACGTAGGAAGCACTTTGTGCTTCTGTTCCTTCCTGCATAAGATAATTTTAATGATCTTGAAGAACTGTTGTAATCATTGGTTATTGTCTATAAAATGATTTGTGTGTGTGTATATATATATATATACACACACATGCACATATATATGTGTATGTGTGTATATACACATACATGTATATGTGTGTGTATATGTGTTTGCATGTGTGTGTGTGTGTGTATACACACACGTATTCAGGACAGTCAATAGTAGATTTAAAAATATTAATTTATGAATGTTATAAAGGGCGAAACTAAAACTCTGGGACAGTACCCATGTGGGCAACAGAGTCTGGGGATTCATAGACTTAAAGGATTCAGAGTGAGCTTTCAAGTTATAAAGATCTATATTCCTGGTTCTCTCCCTTGTCAACTATTTGAACACTGAATAAGTGACCTAGAGATGCCAAACTTTCCTTATTATTAAGAAAACGGGGAGGGGGGATGAGAACTTAGTAAGTAAATCCCATGAGTCTCAAGTTATTTAGCCATGTAAAAACTTGGTACTCCTGGCTCAGTTGATGACAGCTCTGATTATTAGCCTCATTGTTGTTACTCATATTATAGCTGTGCAGACATGGTATCTTCTGAGATTTGGTGGTATTGGGGAAAAGGGTGAATTGGAGACAAAGTTTCACTCTCTGGCTCTACTTTTTTCACTTTTAATCACCACTTATGTTCTTCTGTTAGGAAGCTAGTTAATGGAGAAAGGGTTAAGGGATCATTGTTGGTGGCTCAAAGATTGTGACCAAGTCACACACAACTACCAATGAAGAAATAAGGTTATTACTTGATGGAATTTGTCATGTATCAATAGTCCTATGTCATTCTGAAGGCAATGTGTGAGTGCTATGTTAGTCTCCTCTCTTCATAATGACTAATCATATAAGAAAAACATTATCACCTGCCAGAGATTATAGTACTGTCCTAGAACTACAGTTATATACAGGGGATAAGATAATACCTCCTCTCTTTGTTTTCACATGGGGAAACAGAACAGACAACACTCCATACTAGTTAGGGAAAGAGCTGAAACTAAAATTGGGGTTTCTACCAAGAACTTTTCATTGGATCAGGCTAACTTCATATATTTCTGTTTTCTTCAACATAAAATACTGACTATGATTGGGTCTCACAAGTAAACATTTAATTCATTCATATACCTTTTTGAAGAAATTTCATGAAAGTTGTTCATTCACACACTGAATCCAGGACCAGGAACATGCTGCAGGGTGGTGCTATCATCCACTATCTACCAAAAAGGACATGAACACAGAAAAAACCTAGGACTGATACCAATTTCAAAGCAATTCAGGGGAGAAAAAAAGCCTGACTTTAGAATTACTACCTACCATGTCCCGAATGAATCCTCTATACCAATAACCATTTCCATCAGTAGGAAGGAAATAAGACATATGAGAAAGAGACTGGGTTTTAATGACATAGGAACCTGGATTACATATCTGGTCTCATCACTGATTATTTGTGGAATTCCTGGAGCCTCTGTTTCCCCATCTGTAACATGGGATAATACCTACTTCACAAGATTGTTCCAAAGATTAAATAGAATATAAAATTAAGCAGCATACTAATCAGTATTAAATGAATACTGGTCATGTTCTCTTTCCTGTTTCCTTAGTTCTTGGGGATTCATAGCTCTAAAATCTACCTTCCCTCTCCTGGTAGGGCTTGTTTTTCTTGAGAGAAGTCCACAGACAGCATTCCTTGCAACTGCATGCTTTGAACTGCTTGGTAATCCCCTGCAGTGACATGAACCATGTCAGTCTTTGACTTCCATTATCATGGCTATGATCACCAATCACTGTTTGGCTTCTGTTCAACTTGTGATCCTATTTATGATGATCCCTTTAATTCTGTACTCAAGGGAAAGATGCCTTCCCCACTAAACACGTCAATTGGGAAGGACATGCAAAATGTTAGTGTCAAAAGTAACTACAGAAGAGTAAATACTACTTAACTTTCACTTGAGAGCGGAGAAACCAGACTCAGAGCCCCAAACTGAGAACTTCAAGCATTCCACAGTAAATTTTTCAAATATAAAATTTCACCTTACTGTATTGATTGAATTTCCAGAGACTGGCTCTGTACAGTGGTAAGAAAATTACTAGAACTAGAGGAAATGTTCTGAAATTGGAGTAAGTACAAATTAAGAACTAATTAAATGATTTAGAACCACCAAATCTTATGCTTGGAAGGGGACCTCATAATCATCAAGCCCAATGGTGAGCAGAATTCCAACCCCAATCAAAATAACCATTCCTTATAAAAACTGGAACACATTTTATAGACCCTATGTGTTTCATAAGATTTTTAAAAATCTACTTTTACTTCCATGGTAATATTTAAAACAATATGAGAATAATTTATGCCATTTGAATGACAATATCAAAATTAGATATCTCAAGACTTTGGTATCAAAATGTACATTTGTATTTACAATTACATTGGCACAAAAATTAAATCACAGTATTTAAATACGACTGCAGAATTTATTTCTGAAATATTGGGTGCATGGAGTATGGAGAGTCTAGATTTTCATTTTCCTTTAAAAAACTACCAACCATATTATTCAAGTATTAAAAACATGGCTCTAAAACATATAATCTATTGATTACTAAGTGGGTGACTTTGGGGGATTTTCTTATGCTTGTAAAAACTTAGTATCCTTACTTATAAAGTAGAAGTGATAATAGCCTTACAGGCTGATATTTAATTTAAGGTATTTAGCTTGTGATCTCAGGAAGGAGGTGTGCAATGAACTTGATTTACCCCTTCCCTTCTTCTGAACTCTTAAATTCTTCTTGAGGCCATCAACCCAATGCATTCCATATGTAATTAAATAAGACAAATAATGGACATGTTTTGCTGCTAATAAAATAAGTGAAAAATTATTCCTATGCAAAATGATTTGAATGTAGATCATCTCAGGAGAAACACACCTATAATAGGTGATAAGCAAAGATGGAATATTTAGGGATACATTACTTTCTTAGGACAACTTTCTGGTATGTCTTGGAGGGGAGAAACCCAAAACTGTCCCCATGCTAGTTGAAGGACCCTTTGATTCTATCTTCTGTAGGGAAAGAATCAAGCAGAAATGAACCATACCACCTATAGTTAAAGGTGTATAACATTAACCAGGTTGCTTCTAGTACTGTGTCTAGTGAGTTTAGGATAAGTCCTGGGTAATCTTTCACCAAAAGGAGAAAGCCTTCCCTGAATTCACCTTCTCTTTTCTCCTTATTGGACATTGTCCCCTCTAAGTACTGGCACATAACAGAAATTGTGCTGCCATTTGATTTTTGTGCCTGGCACTGAATTTCCTGGCCTGAGTGAAGGTCAATCCTATATTTTATGGTCCCACCAAGCTCATTCCTTCTCCTGGAATCTTGCTCCTAAATCTCCTATTTAATGTAGAGTGACGGGTAGGTGACATGATAAGAAGACTCTAAATACTGCAAACTAACATTCATTCACTCACCAAATAATTATTGAATCTGTAAATTTTCAGGGTCATTTTGAGGATTAAGTGACTGAATATTTAGAATGCCTAGTACAGTACCCGGAATGCATGGCAGACATCCTTAATTATAAGATACTTGCTCTCATTTATCTTAGGGTAATTTATGAAGACTGTGAACCCTTTATAAACCTCTGTAGGAATTTAGTATATAATTTAGCTCTTTCTTAGCTACCTAACATATAACATGATAAGAAATTTTGGATGTCGGGAGTGGTTGGGGAAATATTTAGTAGGGTTCGAATCACTGAGAGGAATAGATTTGGTGCTGGATTTGGGCAGATATGATCTATGTTGGGATAAAGTCTTAATTCTGAAAGACAATAGGGTAGATATACAGGCCAAAATTGTAGCCACACTGTAAATGAGTAGTCTGAAAAATTGAAATCATACTTTAGAGAATGTCCAGATCCTCCTAGAGGACTGTCTCGAGACAGGCCAGAGGCTAGCATGGAAGAGTCTGGAAGAGAATCAGCTCACGTGTGATAAACAGATAAAGAGGGATGGAACATGGAAGTGATAATGGTTAGAAAAGTCTGACCAAGGAGACAGAAGAAAATCCAATTGCATAATCCAAGGTGACAGCATCCAGGCAGGGTCTGTGCTCTGTAGGCTGAGTGTCTGAGAAGGGGAGTCTGGAGCAGGCAGAGAGTAACTAGTTTAAAGATTTATTGTAAACAGAGATTGTCTAAACTGATTCGTATCACTCCATGAGATCAAATGGCTAATGCTGGCTGTTTTTTGTCTTTCATCTCCCTTAATATCACCTCCTTGGGGTCCTTGCTATCAATAGACATGTATTATTTGTGTTTATTATTTGAGTAAATTCAGGAGAAACCAGATGAAGTGTGAAACCAAGAATCTGCGCCTATATCAACTTTGTCTCATCTTGGTGACTTCGTACACACTTGCACTCAGTTGGGTTCATCATATGATGCAATGGATAGGTATGATGACAATGTATTAGGCTTGATTTTGAAAAACAATCTTTTTTTTAAAGGATTTTTATTTATTTGAGAGAGAGAGAGCATGGATAGGGGAAGGAACAGAGGGAGAAGCAGGATCCCTCTGATGAGGTAACCTGACGTGGGGCTTGATCCCACGACCCTGGGATCATGACCTGTGCTGAAGTCAGACACTTAACTGACTGAGCCATCCACACACCCCGAAAAACAATCTTGACCTTTTTTCTGTATCCAAAGATGTTCTATATTCACAATCGTGAAAGTAATGCAATTAGTTCAGTCATACTTGTTCCCCGAAATGATTTCAAATCTCCTTCTAAATCACTCTGTGAGCCAACATATATATAGTTTTAAGTTTATTTTTAATGAAAAATGTTATTGTTCAGTTTAACCACTCCACTCTTTTACAAGGATTCACTCTGACGCAAAGCAGTTTGCAAAAGTCAAATCCACCTTCAAGTGGTGATGATTTCTACCACTGAAGACATTCAATATAGGATAAGTTGGAAAATGTGAACAGTTTTCAGTGGTGAGTTATAGAGGAGGTGAATCTAAGTCAGGACAAAAATGTTTATTGTGCCTGTGGAAATAGCCACTTGATATGTGATTTTATGGACTCATCTTGTATATCTTTCATTTTCTCTTTTAATTGACACCTTGATTTTTTTTTTTACATGCTGTAGAGCTGACTCTATTCTACATAAAACAAAGAGAACATGTCAAAGAATAAAGTAACAGATCTGAAGGTAATTACCTTATTATTTATCTAATATCACTGCTTAATAGTGAGTTAACTCAGAAGGATTCTACATGTTGGGGTGATAAGTGCAGTATTTTGTTCTTTTTCCTACTTTAGCATTTATACAGACTTCTTCATGGACATATTCCACTTGATCCTCAATGTAGAATATAAGAATTTTCTGTCTCTGTTTTAAAGATAGTTTGAATTCAGGGAATCTAAGTGATGTGCACAGGTTATGAAGAAAAGTAATGTTTTGGCTAAAATTCATTTCACGAAAGATTTCTTTCCTCTCTACTATTTGAGGCTCTGAAAGATTCATCTGCCATAAAAATCAATGTTAGTATAAAAGACCAAGTCTAAAAATCCAGGAGAGAAGAAATCTAAGGAATTCCAGATACCAGGGTAATTTGTTTGTGTGTATGTTAGGGGTGTGTGTGTGTAAGTGTGAGTGAATTTGTGTGTGTGAGTGAATTGGATGGAGAATACAGGTAGCTTAGATTAAATGTATTGATAATATTCTCAATATTGTGTCATGCAAACGTTTGGGAATGAGATAAGGAAATAAATAATATGGCCATTATCAACTCTGTGTCTGAACCAGATAAGGATAGGATGTAAAAATATATATATATCTGGTTAAGCTACTGTCATTCTCCACAAATCTCTGTTCTTATCAATGCCCCTGTTCCTGGCTTTTTTCATACAATGATGTCTTCTCTTTCTTTGGCTAATTCCTACCCCACTCTTTCTTAAAAGATTGCAGTTTAAGGCTCATCTCTTTGAAGAAATTTTTACTTTTCAAGATGCATACACTGAGTTTTCCTTGTCTCAATTCTATTGGCTTACTGCTTCGGCATTAGTGCTTAATTATTCTAAGATTATGTTTCATCTATCAGTTTTCTTTCATTCAGGAAATAATTACTGAATGACCACCATGTGGCCAATTTCTGCCCTCCACCTTAACCCCATATCAAATAATAAAATGTCTAAAGTCAGAATAAAAATGTTTCACTTTATATCTCCAGTACCAATATAAAGTTTTTACAAATTGGAAAATATAATATTGCATCATTGATTAA
>NW_022632841.1:0-8578 GCF_010015895.1 Lontra canadensis | reverse complement strand
AGCCTGTACATTGGTATCATAGTTCATATGGTATTGTATTATGATTATAATAACTTTTAATTTTATAATAATAAAATATACAATATATTTTAATATATATACTATATATATATAGGGGTAAAGATGGAGACATCAGGAAGTAGCTGGATAAACTGGTGCTCTAGAGAGAGAACCAAGCTTAGATAAAGACAAAGGGAATGGCACTAATGAAAACCTATGGATAAGAGCTATGACTTTTATTCTCCAACATTATGAAAGATCAATGGTATTCTTCATATTTTTATACTCCCCTCAATAAATACTCCATTATAATATCCCCAGATTATAAAATCAGTAAATTTTCTCATACAATGATAAACACCTATCTTTGCTCTCCTAATGATTTGTTTCAAGATACAGGATATAGGGTGTTTAACCACTTCCAATATTATAATGAACATATGTCATTCATCAGTAACCAGAGATCAACGAAGTTAATAACAAACAAGAAAGTCTTATTAGTTACAATTGGCATGATAAATGGAAACAAATGAATGTCTACAATCTCTGGGGGTTTAGTCAACTTTGGAGTTCCCCTCATGCCTAACCAGTGCCTGGTACATTACTAATGCTCTGAAAAAAATTTGTTGAACTCATGTTAGATTACTGTTTTAGCAACAGCAGAATAAATTTGCTTTGGTAGACAGTTCAAGGAAATGTGATTTAAAAGTGTGCATGGGGGCGCCTGGGTGGCTCAGTGGGTTAAGCCTCTGTCTTTGGCCCAGGTCATGATCCCGGGGTCCTGGGATCGAGCCCTGCGTCTGGCTCTCTGTTCAGCAGGGAGCCTGCTTCCCTTCCTCTCTCTCTGCCTGCCTCTCTGCCTACTTGTGATTTCTGTCTGTCAAATAAATGAATAAAATCTTAAAAAAAAAAAAAGTGTGCATGTTCTCTTATTTCATCACTTTCCTAAATCAATCAGTCAATCAATCAATCAATCAATCATTGCTGGGGTGCATGGGTAGCTGACTTGGATAAACGTCTTGACTCTTGATCTCAGCTCAATTCTTTTTTTTTTTTAAGATTTTATTTATTTATTCGACAAAGATCACAAGTAGGCAGAGAGGCAGGCAGAGAGAAAGGAGGAAGCAGGCTCCCTGCTGAGCAGAGAGCCCGATGTGGGCTTGATCCCAGGACCCTGGGTTCATGACCTGAGCTGAAGGCAGAGGCTCAACCCAATGAGCCACCCAGGTGCCCCTCAGCTCAATTCTTGATCTCAGCTTAGGTCTTGATCTCAGGGTTGCAAGTTCAAGCTCCATGAATAATAAAATAATTACTATTATTATAATTATAATAATAACCTACTCAATGTCAGGTTCTGACCTAAGCACTTTAAATCTATTACCTCATTTAATCCTCACAACAACTTCTGTTTTGTTTCCTTTTATATGTGGAAAAAAAAAAAAAGAAAAAGTCAAAGAGACTAAGTAACTTGACCAAAGTCCCACAGCTAGCAAACGTTAGAGTCAGGACTTAAACTCATAGGCTAAACCTTCTAACCATTACCCTCCACCCTACGTATTCTTTTTCACTTTGTTTTCATGAAGGTTCCAACACATAATCAGCAGATGCCTAAATTTGATGCCCACTTGGTCTCTATCTGGTGGATATTTCCCATGTTTATGAAGAGTTAAAATTATACAATTAAATTTTAAAATTAAAGTTCAATGTGGTATATGAAAAATATAAAAGGGGCCAAGACATGAAGGAATCATGAGGAGAAACATAAGATAGTATGTAATTACAAATGTGAGTCTTACCTTCCCTAAGTTGTTCTAGTCCCTGAAATTAACTTTCAAGGCAAAAAAAAAAAAAAAAAAAAAAGCTGCTTATGTCTATGCTTGTTTATTTATTACTACTGAGAATATTGGATTTACAATAAACTAACACCTAACTCCTTTCAAATAACTTATAAATGAGGGCTTAAATTGATTCTCACAGAGGAATAAAATATCAAGTAACTGAGTTTCAAGCACAATATTTAAAATCTGAAACAAAATCATGTGTCACATTATCAGAACAAGGACCATACCAGAAGAAGCAAACAATACTAGAGTAACAAAAGCAGGATGAGGTTAAACAAGGGAGGGGGTTAGGGTTTAAAGAGTATTTATTTATCTTAGGCTCAAGAATAAAGATTTATAGATAGGTCAAATCTGTCTGTATATGGTGGTCAGATGGACAAGGAAAATTGTAGCTCAGATAGTGAACATCCTGGGTTCACTTAAACCTTTAGCAATTCTTTCAATGAAATCTGCTAGACATTTTTATCCCTTTCAATATAAAGCAAGAACTAAAGTACTTAGTAATTAATATAAAACTTTATTCAGATACAGTCAACAAGACTCCTGGAGCTCTGACTTTATACATATATTTTTTTAGGTTATCTTAAATTACCCAAGATTTTTCTTTTATAAAAAATGTACATGCCCATAATTTTTACTATGCCAGACTACAATTAAAATTGAAGTCATAGTGGGATTTTTTGAATGAATATTTCTTGAAATTCTAAATAGAAATACTGTGAGCTATTATTTTGCAATCGTACTCTACCACACCCATTATAGAATATGCATCTCTTGGAATAAAAATTTAGTTCACACTCTCTGCTGATGTAATCCTTGGCCTCTTGCTGAGATTATAAGGTGCCAATTTTGGTTTTAGTTCTTGTAATGCAGAAAACTCTTTCTATGAGAAATTGAACTGTGAACACTGGTTCTTTTCACACGCAGAAAGCCACCAAACGGGCCTCACCAAATAGCAATGAGTTTTGATCACTCCTAGTCTAGTCCACTTTGGCATAAACAACCTTAAAGAGAAAACACAATTTCCTGAATCTCTTGTAAACAATTTTGTTCAATAAACCAGAAACTACATGTTGTCATTTGATAAACTTTCTCAATTAAGAAGTAATAATTCTCTTGAATGAATTATCTCATACCTTCTACATATCCCTTACAATATATTACTGTATTGGAACATATGGAGACCAAGAATAATTATAAAAACAGGAGTGGTTTATTTGTAAAAGAATACTAAAATAAACTCTGCAAAGTTAGTTTCAACCTTTGGTCAGCTATAAAGTAGATCTAAAATTGGGGCGCCTGGGTGGCTCAGTGGGTTAAAGCCTCTGCCTTCGGCTCCAGTCATGGTCTCAGGGTCATGGTCTCAGGGTCCTGGGATCGAGCCCCGCCATCGAGCCCTGCATCGAGCCCCGCATCGAGCCCCGCATCGGGCTCTCCGCTCAGCGGAGAACCTGCTTCCTCCTCCTCTCTCTGCCTGCCTCTCTGCCTACTTGTGATCTCTGTCAAATAAATAAATAAATCTTTAAAAAAAAAAAAGTAGATCTAAAATAGTTCTCTTTCACTGAAAATTTTCCTGAAAGTATGATGTAAATTAAGCAAGTTTCTGTCATTTCTCAGAGTTGATTCTTCTCAGCTTGGTGCCACCAGTGATCTCCAATTTCTTCATCTAATAGCCTTTCTTCCAGTCTTTATCTTATTTGACTTTTCTACAATGTATCATGTTTCTTTTATTCACATAATGTACATTTATTCAGTATCTACCATGCATGAGACACTTGGGATTAGATGAAAGTAATCCTCCCTGTGATCTGAGGCAGCTCAGGTTTCTCCCTAACCACGCCTGCTTACAAGTATCTTCCTGAGTTGTCTGTGTCCACTCTATCTAGCTCTCCTCCCATCTCTGTCATTTCCTTTCCAGCTGCTTCACATCTCCCTCTCCATAAGCCTTCTCCATTTGGTGGTCCCAGGGTTCTTTCTGACTTTAGTCTTCACTTCTCAATGGGAAATACAATCTCATTGATAAACACAGTGGGTGAAAATCTGGGCACTCCAGCAAAAAATGAGAGGTTCAGAACCCAGGTCAGCTACTTAATAGCTATGTAAAAACATGTCATCATCCTCTCTTAAACTCCGGTCAGAAGTTTTCTACTACTTAGAAGACATCCCTACCATAATACCTGGCATATCCAAAACTGAAAACATCATTCCTCCTTCAAAATATGTTCCTCTCCCTAATGCCTTATTTCTATGCTGTCATGCTAACTTTTTCCCAATTTAACTTTTTCCAAACTCTAGAATCGGGCAACAATTTTTCTTTCTCTACACAAGCACATCAGAAACTAGTTAAAACTACATGGACCTCATGTCTGCATTCACCAAGATGACCACTAGACTGCATTGTTGTCTTTTCTTGTCAAAAAGGCTAAGGGTAAATATATATGTTACCACTTAATACTAGCTTACCCAGATAAACTGCAATGTTATCCCTCGTCTAGAAGAAATACATATGCATAAACTGGTAACTATGTATCTGAATAATAATTTATAGAATAAACAGTAATTAATATTTTAACATAATATTTACCATCACAATTAGTTAAAATACTTAATTTTTAACAACCATCAAGTTAATTTTTGAAATTAAATCTATTTAAAGGCAAATCTTGAATCAAGTGTTATGTACTACTTGAAGCATTTCTATGAAATATCATACCTAACATTACGGTTTTTAAGATTTAAAAAGTCTAACATATGCAAAGTCTATTAAAATGCACATAATTTATCTTACCCAAAGTGAAAATATATCTAATAAATAGTACTATTCATCTGGCCTCTTTTAGCTCTCCCTTAACATACAAATGCATTCCTTTTCCCCAAAACATAGCAGCTGGGAATGAAAGGAAAGATTTCAAATGATCATTTTCACATCATATTCCATCATCTTTTCATCAGTTTTTCCTAGCTTTTCTTTGAGCCCATTCTTTTACAAGAGGTCTCTTTTGAGATCAATCCATATTTCCATAATCCACACTGCTGTTTCCTCCTCTTCTCCCCAGGGTGGACTAACCCCCACATCCAGAACTATGGCTTACAACTGTCATTAAGCCTTACAACAATAACAAGATAACAAAAGAACGGGTGGGGATGGGGCTAGCTCATACCATATGTTGATCAAGTTCAATACTTTCAGCTAATAGAGAATATTTTTTAAGCTTCAACATTTTAATAGTAAAATTTTTTTATATCTACTTATTCTCCCCAGTTGTATTTAGGCTTAAATTTTAAATATTAGTAAACAACCTGGCATTATTACTTTAAAAGAGCTTATCTATTAATAATGTATTGAAATGGGGTTGGAAAATAGAAGTAACCAAACAAAAATGTAAGCTGGCAACTTATGGTTAGTTACTGATTCTTGTAACCTACAAGTCTCACTCAACTTACACCAATTCCCAAAAAAGAAATTTCCCTCAAAGGTAATTTTTAAAGCAGTATGCAGTTATAACAAGCAAGATTATTTCAAAATAACATAGCCCATGTGAATTAATATTGACTTTATGTCAATTTTGAAGAATTTTAATTTTTCCATCAAGTAAAATCTGAAAATATGTTTCTTTTGTTTCATAGTTAACTAATCTTAAGTTATTTTTTAACTAAAAATAAACAAAATTTGAAATGTAACAGTTTGAACTGGCAGACTTTCATGCTTCTATCTTATATTTAAATACTTCTTTCTTCTCCTGACTTCCAAAGAACTACTTCTGATTCACCAGCCTATGTTAGGTCACTTTGAACAAGCTATCTCAACTGTTTTCTCTCAAATATTCAAAACCTCTTATAGAACTAATTCCAAATTTATTTCGTCAAATGTTTATTGCACGATAAAAAGTAATTTGTTGTGAAACCACATTTATCTTTTTCAATCTGGATCATCTATCATTATTTAATTTCCGTTGATTGCTGAGTAACACCTGATGTGTCAGAACTGCTCTGAATCATTTGCATAGTTAGAATATAAAAATTTCACGGCCATCAAAATAAACATAAAAACCTTACCTCTAAGAGTTCATTAAATAAAACTTGTTCACCTTTAAGCCGAAAAATACAGTCATTTCTTCAGGGGCTCAAATTTTATTACTTAAAATGTATGCAGAAATACTCTTCAATAGGAGTTTGATAGATTGCATAATTCTGTTTCCCAATAAATACTTAAGCTATAAAGCAAAATTTCTAAAAGACCAAGATGGTTTTCCAAATTAGATTCCCTGTTTGCAATCAAGTTTTTAAACTTTCATGGTCAAAAATGTAAGATAAACATGCAGGTAAAATAAGAATGTGACCTCATTTCGTCTTGAGCTTTCTAACACCACATCTACAAAAGAAACAATCTTGTCTACATAAAGAAAGATGGGAAGAGAAAAAGACATAATTATGATGATTTTCTTAGATTTAGTTTTAAGTACTTCCCCACATGCTTGCCACTTATCTATAAGGTTTTATTCTGATTCTTCTTCTTTAGACACAAGAGTGCACAAGACAGCTAATGCTGTATCTACATCACAAATTAATAAGAATTGGTATTTTAGGGTTATTTAGATAATTACTGATAAAATACTGACATATGAAACAAAGTATGCAGGCATGATATAATTCTCTTATATCAGCCACCATATCTCTTTATAAAATTTGATTTAATTAAAAAATAAGAAATCAATTTGCCTTAGAAATATGTGTTTATATATAAAATACATGCTTATGGGGGAGTGAAATAAAAACTAGCCATCACACATCAAAAATCTGTGCAAGACATTTCATCCTTTCCATTTAGAAAAACACAGAATACAATTAGATTATTTTGTGTGTTCCTAATATAATCAACTTATAGTTAAAAATGATATAATCAACTCCAAATGAGCAAAAAAATCTAATTTTTATATATCTGCAATAATTTAAACATTTATTTTGAATATATTAAGATTTAATAGATTATTTCCAAATAATTTATATCTTCTTTATAAGTGATGCAAGAAGCAAAGTTACAAAATGTCCAGCTACCAGTCTACTGCAATTGCAAATCATAAGACATTATATATTATTCTGACCAAATCCTTTTAAAATCATTAAAAGAAGAAATACAATTGACGCCTTGAACAATGCAGAGGTCTGACTCCCCCAAAACTTAACTACTAATAATCTACTATTTACTAGAAGGCTTACTGATAACATAAGCAGTCAATTAACACATACTCTGTATGTCATATGTTTTATATACTGCATTTCTACAATAATACAAGCTAGAGAAAAGAAATTATTATGAAAAAACATAAGAAAGAGGAAATACATTTATAATACTGTACTGTATTTTCTGAAAAATATCTGCATGTAAGTGGACCTGTGCAGTTCAAACCCATGTTGTTCCTGGGTCACCTGTGTTTTCTGAAATGATGGATGTGTAAAAAGATTTTTTTTTAAATATAGAACAAGCATTCTTCCTACACCATGCAGACTAACCATTACACATTATTGAACATGAAAAGAAAATTATAGACAGTGTCGAGTATGTTTGTTTTGGAATCTGCCAACTAGCTGGCTACCATCAGTTATAAAAGACCTATGAAGATATAGCTGAAGGGTTAAGATTTGAAATATTCTTCTGTTACTGTACATAATACATAGTTTCTTACTATTATCCACTCTTAGAACTGTAATCCAAAGTGTTTCCAGATAATTCCTCCAAAGATTTGCTTAGTGGAATTTTTATTATTGTTGTAATTTAAAATTACTATTAAAATATACCCTTTTCTCAAAGCATTTCTAAATGTATTTGTCTCACCTAGCATACTAGTTTGTCAACATATGCTGAATTTTAATTGTTTTATTCTCCTATAGAAATGTAAGAAAGAGAAAAGGAACACACAAGTCAGGTACTCACAAACACAGTCGGGAACTATTAAATCTGCGTGTTGCCTAACCTGTCTGCTATGCCACATCTTGTCATTCATATTTTGATGAATCCCTATTAATAATACCAGTCTGAAATCTTTCTAAATGTAATATTCTATTGCACTCTTAAATACATTCCTCCTAGATTATCCTGTTCCTGTTTTTCTAAGAAGGTTAAGATAACCTATCATGAGTTTATTCAATTTCCCTTGGCTTCTCACTCATTCATCTAGTCATTCAAAAATCATTTATTCAGATCTTATTATGTACCAGACACTGTGCAAGATGTGGGAATAGAAAAATGAGAAAGTTCTGCCCCTTGAAACTTAAACACAAACACACACACACGGAGTAGAGGAGACGGAAATATTCAAAAAGGAAATATAATTGTAGAATACAGAAATATACCCAAGAAGCTATGGAAGTATAGACAGGTTGCACTGGAGGTCAGGGAAGCCTTCAAAGACTAATTAATTTTCAAGATAAGATTGACAATGGATGACAATGAAAGAAGAAAAAGAATGGAAATGGAGAGTAAAAACAGAAATGCCACACACAAAAATAAGAAATGGGGCCTGGGAAAAGCCAGGGGCATTGTGTCAAGGAAATCTGATCATGTCCTCTCATTTGCTGAATGCCTACCCAAGTGCTTCATGTAGACCTTAATCTCTACAATGAATCCGAAGAAGTAACTATCACGTCATTCACTGCAGAGGATACTTGCTTCATGGAACAAAGCACAGAACAGACAAAATTCAAACTCCAATCTATACTATAAAAAATATGTGAAGTCT
>NW_022632840.1:0-8583 GCF_010015895.1 Lontra canadensis | reverse complement strand
ATACAGATACAGGTTGCTTCTGTTAGCAGAATCCTGAGTTATTGCAGGGTGATCTTATAAATAGACATTCTCTCCAAAATAGTGTTTTCTGCCAACACATTCTTTTTAAGACCAGTAAACTAGAGAAAAAATATCAGGCATCTTTACAAATGGATCTCTAGTGGACGTGGTTTTTTTTTTTTTTTTTAAGAGGGGGAGGTGGGAGAGAGAGACGAGACACTGGGAAGGCTCCACATGCTTTGCAAAGCATGACAGAGAGCTTGATCTCACAACCCTGAGATCATCACCTCAGCCAAAATCAAGAGGGTCAATAAGAAGGTCACTCACATAGAGAAGACATGAGGAGGTAGAGTGTTTGCACATCTCCATTAGGAATTCTATATCCCTGAAGATTCAGGGTAGATGAATGAGAACACATTTCTAATATGAAGATTCCAGGAGAAGTAAGCATTGCTAAGATGGTCATGCGAAATGCAGTTTTAATAGGATTTCTTCAAGTATTTTGTTTGGTTCTGGGAGCAGCAGGAAGTTTATTTAATCTCTTGTCACTAGTTGTCAATGATGATTGACGTCTGGGTCATGTCTTGTTCTACACATTCCTCCTTTAGTCTGGCATAGATATCATGGAACTCCTGGTAGCCAAGTTTGGAAGTGGAGGTACGGAGAGAGACCCTTATGTAGGCTCCACATGCTGTGCAGATCATGACACGTCAGGGGCTCAATCTGACAACACTGACATCAGGACCTGAGCCAAAATCGAGTTGTTCCCTTAACTAAAAGAACCATACAGGCATTCCTGCATGTTCTTTGTGTTTATGGAAGGGAGTGTATGTACCCCCTCCTGGTCTATCATCTTCTAAATCAGGACTATTTCCATATCAGTAGTAGTCTTACACCTTCTCAGCCAAGGGATACATAACTATTCGTGGTGGTGGAGAAAAGCAGTTGGCTACCAAATTCTCATAGTGGGAGAGGTAGCCCTCACTGCCTGACTCTGAACAGTACATTTTTATTCCTGTCCTGATACACACAGTTCTTCCAAAAGAGCAAATTTGTTAAAGATGGAATTAATTTGCCAGCCCATGAGTGGCACAGTTGGTTAAGGATCTGCCTTTGGCTGAGTTCAGGATCCCTGGATCCTGGGGAATCAGACTGTGCATTGGGCACCCTTCTGAATATGAAGCCTGCTTCCTCTCCTTCTTCCCTGCTGCCCAACCCAGACTGTTCTTGCTCCCTCTCTACCTCTCTTGCTCCCAAATAAGTAAAGAAAATAGAAATATTTCTAAGCATGTAATTAATTTGTAAATCCTTTCCAAATCATGAGGACAATATTAGCAGAATTATGGAAACATGAGAGGTAGATCACAAACCATGTGTTTGTTAAATCTTATTGCCATTCATCCTTGCTATCTACATAACATCTATAGATTAATGTTTTCTTGAACATATGTCAATCACCTTGTGTTCTAAGATTCTGAGTTAACCCTTCAATTGATGTTCTCATGGATCATATGCAGTGTATTTATGTGTCAATCTTCCTACCAAGAGACAGTACAGTGTCAGTTGTGATATTTAGTAAAGGAAAGTCCCCCGTTTTTACTTCGCACAGTGTGCACGGTTGTGAGACCCGACCTGTTCAGTGATACTGGACTTCATGCAAGTACCGATGGATTAGAGCAGATGTGCTTTATTTCTAGCTACTGGTTACTGGAATACTGCATTCAACATCCCTCAGAGCGTGACCCAGTTATATGAGTTTGCAGTGAATAATTCTCAGTGTCTGAGTTTGTATCTCAATTTCACACTAAGAAATTCCTTGGTAGGTATTTGCCCAGTGATTTTCTGATGTGAGTGTCTGGGAAAGAATACCCCTCCCCCCGTTATGTTGGGATCAGTGTTTCCTCAGTGTGAGGGTGTCATTGCTGGCTAAGGAAGATGGGATAAGTGAGGACATTCCTTTCCTCTTCACACTGGGAGGGTTTTCTTCTGTGTGAATCCTCCCAGGTCCTTCACTTGTTGGCTCCATGAGGAATGGGATTCCCACATGAATTTCATCTGCATTCAGCAGCAGCGGTGATACAGGGTGTCCCAATAGGTCCCTGCACCTTTGCTCCAGTGTGATGGATGACCCACTCTCTGAGATGGTAGCAGGAGCTCAGGCCTGAGCCACAGTTGAAGTTTCTCCCACCAGGATACAGCACTAGTGGTTCTCCCCGTGTGGGTTCTCTGGTGTTGGGAAAGGGACCACTTCTGGCAGAAGGCTCTGCCTCAATGATCAGAGACACAGGGTTTATACTGTGTGATTTCTGTGGTGGTGATAAAGGTGGGTGCTCTGGGTAAAGGCAGGACCCCAGTGATGAAAGACACAGCTTTCTCTGCTCTGAGTTGTCTGGTATCTCCAAATGTGGGAGCTGTATATAACAGCTCTTCCATGTTGACCACATTTGCCGGGGTTCCCAATGGTGTGGATCCTCAGATGTTGGCTAAGGGATTGGTTGGACTAAATGCTTTCCCTTGAAGATGGCATTCAACCAGTTTCTGTCTGTGGGAATGTGCCCATGGCCTCGAAGCGATGCATGTTGCTGCGAGCTCTGGCACAGCAATCCCACCACATGGCTTCTACCCCATGTGAGGTCCTGGGCATGAATAAGAGCAGAGCTCTCTGAAAGAAGCATCTCCCACCTTCGTTACATCACTAAGTTGCCTCTCCAGTGGTTTTGCTGTGTACAGACGTGAGAACTTCCTAGAATTGTTTCCCGCATGCATATCAAGTCTACTTTCCTCAGAAGGGTGAGTTCTCTAGTGTCTCCTGAGGTTAAATCCCCAACCAAAGGGTCTTCCACACTGAGGAGATGTGTGTGGCGCAATCCAGGGTGAACAAGCTCTGATGTCACTTGAACGGTGACACATGGCTGAAGACTCTTCCACATTGTCTGTAAATACAAGGTTTGTCTTCCCAGGACACAACACACATGGAGTGAAGTGAGGTACGTGATAAATCCTCCTCCTATGCCCCAGCATTGGCCAGGTTCCTGTGCAGTGTGAACTCTCTGCTAATGTCCAGAACAGGAGGGGCTGTGGAAGGATTACTCACTCATGTTCCCCACTTTCTGACCCAAGGCATGAATACCAGCCCCTTCCTTCAGGAATTGTCTCTGCATGACACTTGTAGTCAGGTGAGGGTTACTTTCTTGAATTCAGATAGATCTCTCTATCTGGTAGCCTCACACCCACGTCAACTTCTGATTAAATTTTAGATGTTTTAGTTTCAAATACTATATCAGTGAGTTGTGTTGAAGCAGGGACTTTTACAGACTCTCAGGCGATGGCTTGACTCGAGGCCCCTTTCAGCTGAGAAATGAAACTATGCAGATTTCTGGTGGGACAACCGTATGCTCAGTGTCTTGTAAGACAGGAGATTGTGGTGAATGCTTAGCTTACCCCACATCCAACTGTAGTGTGGAAGGCCAGTGTTCATTACCGTGAACTTACTGTTGACTTGCAGAGAAGCAGACCTTTGAGATGAACCTGTGTGGATATCACTTCATCCTTTATAATAGGGAATGTATTGCCCTGAGCTCTGGGGTTTTCTACACAAAGAATGAGTCACGGAACACGACATGAAAAGTACTGAAGTACTGTATGGGGACTAACATAACAGAACAAATGAAAGAAAGATGGGGAGGGAAGAAGGAATACAAGGAACAAAAAGATAATGAAGAGAAGGAAGGAAGGACGGAAGGAAGCAAGGGAGGGAGGTTTTGAAAAAAGGGAGAAGAGAAACTGGTAGAGAGGCATAAGGGGAATGAAAAATTTTGAAAGTTGTGAGACAAACATCTGAGAGTTAAGAATTGAGCCTCACAACAAAGGAAATTAATGGAGTCATCTACTAAGGAGCAGAAACATGTTATAGGGTATTATAGGAGAACCCATTGACCAGATAAACATGTGAGAAAAAGAAAGTGAGGTTGGGATGTTGAGGAGATTAAGATAGGCAAATTCAAATATGTTGAGGACTGAAAGAGGTGCCATGTGATGGTTTCAGCCCACAAATGACAGTAGTGTCCCGTTCTCAGAGGACACAGAATGCGCAGTGGGCTAGTTGGATGGAGATGCAAGGGTTGACAGAAATGGGACAGTGTTGCAGGGTTGTTTCCACAGGAGCCTTACAAGAGACAGGACTGATGTAGGAAAGATGTTAGAGTTCAAGGCTGATGGTCAAGAAAGAAGTCTTGAGACGACTTTGTTGGCAAAAGATGATTTTTATGAGAGTACAGGGACACAACCCATGGGTACAAAGTTTTGCTATGCTGGGGTCTTGACCGGAGGCTGACTCTCTAGGATGGCATTGGAGGAGGTCAGGAAAAAGGGAGATTTTGCAAGAACATTGCAGTATGACAGAGGACACACAGGATACCGGAGGCTTTGCTCTTCTCAAGTGAAGGTGGTTTTTCCTTCTAGGAAGGCATTAATAGAAGGATAGTTGGGAGCTTCCTGGAAGAATGTTACTTTGCTCCTCTCACAAATCCTTTTTAAGGAACTGCAGGTTTGAATAGAAATTCCGTTTTATTGACATTTCCTTCTGCCTCAGCCTCCCTCGGTGTTATGGAGGGGAGGGAGATGTTAGGGCTTCAGGAAACGGAGTTACGGGTCTCTGGAAGGTAGCTAGACTCTTGTTAGCAAGCCTCTTCCTGGAGAAGAATGGTCTCATATTCTGTAACTTCTTCCTGCTGAATAGGGACGTAGAGCCCTCCCTACCTGAGGGCCATTCCTGGTCAGGTGGGGGACCTCTCTGTGTCAGAGTTGTGAAATGAAGAGGCCGCTGAGTGCAGGGGAGAACTTGTGACTGGATCTTCCTGAGTGGAAAGGACCACCTGTCCTCTGGAAGGTTCTGTAGTGAAGGGTTCTTGGCACCACCTGTAGAGATGGGGGGGTGGTGGGAAACAACACAACAGGGTTAGAAGAAGAAAGAGAAGGAGAATCCCCATGAAGAGTCCTTTGATAGTGGGTGAGAACCCTCCCCCAGGCCAAGAGTTGAGCCAGTCCTTAAAGAGAGGGATTCTTGGAAGTGTGGATTTGAGCAGTGGTATCTTTTAGGAACCCAAAAATCTCTGAGAGTGGGGAAATTACTCACAATATTCTGTCTTTAGATTAGCACAATCTCAACCTTGTGCATCAATTACAACATCTAAAGCCTTTGTGTTTTGTAGAACTGCTTTATGTGTTGGCGCCATTCCTGTATTTCATTGAGAAATCCTTTCCAGGATGACATGTAGGTCCTTGACTGTGTACTCAGTAAGGACTTCCCCATGCCACATGATATCCTCCAGTCCCAAAGAAGGAAAAGATAGATGCTAGGTGGCAATGTCAATGAAACAGAGCACACTTGCACTGTTGCTTTAAATGGGGAAGGTCAGCTGGGTCGGTGATGATTTTAAAAATATGCCCATGTATCAAGGCCCACCCTAAGTGTCCGGTGGCCTCTGGAGCTTGGGGAAACCATGGGCCCAGGTTAGAGCTTCATGGCCATTGGGTCCCAGCTAGGGGCCCTTAACCAACCCTGAGTCTCCTTCAACTACAGTCAAGCTTTCAAGGGCTGCTCGGGTTTCGAGGGCCATTCTTGGAACATGCAATCATTTCAGGCCCATGTTGGGTTGGCGGGTTATGGCTTGGGAAGAAGAGCTTTTTCTGTAAATTGCTTCATGGGCGTAGAGGACAAGGAAGGCATGTTGGAGTCAAGAAAAATGCTTGTAAGATTTTTGCCAATTACAACCAACAAGTGGACACTAGGATCTCTGCTTTGGGGTCAGACATGTTTTACTGACAGTCTTTGGCCTCAGCAGTCTGAGTTTGACTGATGACAACATACCTGGTTCTTCTTACACCCTTTCCATGAAACTGTGGCCATTGTTAAAGCACCTGTCCTCTGCATTTTCATAGGGGCATCTTCAGTCTGGTCGAATTAAAAACCTTTCAAGATTTACGAGCCATGGGCATAGAGTGGTCGGGTCCAGGCCTAAGGGTTGCTGGGTTTAAAGTTGGGCTGGTTCCCATTGTTATTTGAGGGATATCTGGAAGCGTAAGGGTACTTGATAAATTGGCCTCCTATCATGGTTTGGTGGCCTATATTCTCTGTGACACTCTGGAACTGATGCTAAGTCCTTAGAGTTAGGGGCCATCCCCATATGAATTGGGAGGTTCCTTTTCCCAGGAGGGCAGTTGGATGCTTAGCTAAAGCCTTCGTTTGCCATTGTACCTGAATGGGGTGGCTTCTTGGATCAGTAGGACTGGGAGGGAAGAAACCATTCCAAGAAACCCTTTTTATTTTGTGGTCTTGCTTGAAGAACCTCATTAGTAGGAGTTGCTGGTAACTGGGAGAAAACTTGCCTGGGAGATAAGGGCCTTCCCAAGTGTACCCTCCACTCCAGTTACAGAGAGAGTGGGTTCCTTCATTGTCTCCATAAGTCCCCAGAGAATCCTGTGGAGTTGTGTATGTTCTCTGTTTTTGAGGGAATGAGTTGCTCATCACAGCCCCATCCAATTAGACAAGGTACTAGTTGAATTCTACAGTCGTGGGGGAATCAGTTGCATGTTCCAGTTGTTGAATTAACCCTGAGCCCATGGGGTCCCAGTATTATCTCCACAGAATAAGAAGCAAGGGGATTGCCTGTCCATGAGCTAATGTGGAAATATTTCTGAAGGTGACTTCAAGTTGTCTAGCTTAGGTAAGCAACACATATGGAAAGGCCACCAGAGTTAGACTTGAACGTCCACAAAAGTGGGCTTTTGAAGCCTACTTTTCCTCTTCAAAAGAATGCTCCTTTCCAGAGACAGCCAGCTCAGAGCTCACATCCTTGGAAAGCAAGCACAGCTTTAACCCACGTGGTGCAATTATCAACTTAAGCTTAGCAAGCCTAGTGATCAATCATGGTGATCACTTAGAATCTGCATCACTGGGACTTTTTTGAAGAATCTCTAATCGTTGTCTCTCTAGGCCAGAAGCCAAGGGAAGGGTTTTCCATCAGACATGCCTGTGAGACTGGGTTTGGGCACATTCCTCTTCCTGAGGTGCCCAATATACCCGAGGGTCCTACACCTGCTAGAGAGTGACATTCTTTACGCTCCTGGTGAGGTGGTGGGGAAGTCTGGAACCCTGTGGTCAGGCCAACATTCCCAAGGGGCTTGATGGCTGCAGGTTTTCCAAAAGTCAGTCTTATTTCCTTAAAGCCCTTTGGTCCCATCTGAGTCTCTGTGTAGCTCTCTCCATAGGACAGTTGCGTCCAAGCCCTGGTCAAATCACCCATGTTTCCAGTGATGTCCCGTTATAAGGAGAAGAGATTCTTATTGAATGTAGGGAGATAGATTGGCTTGCCTTGGGAGAAGAAATGCTTCCTGAGGCCTTTGGACTTGGAGGGTTCAGGTAGAGTGAAATGTGAAATGCTTTAATGTGCTTCCAAAGGAGTATTGGCCATTGCTGCTCTGAACATTGGGGTACAAATGGCCCTTCTTTTCACTACATCTGTATCTTTGGGGTGAATGCCCAGTAGTGCAATTGTAGGGTCATAGGGAAGCTCTATTTTTAATTTCTTAAGGAATCTCCACACTGTTCTCCAAATTGGCTGCACTAACTTGCATTCCCACCAAAGAAATGTTGGATCCCATTTCTGTATGCCTGAGGTGTCTAGCATTGCCGTCCTTGAGGCCCAAGATTTCCCCGAGGTGCAGCATGGTACGTGGGGCCCCAGTTCCTCTGCCACAGTGTCTGGGTGCTGCAGAGGTCGAGCTCAGATTAGGGACAGCCTCTCATCCCTACACCTGGTGCTGCTGCAAAACACACAGGCTGAGGGGGGCCTGTTTTGTGGGGCCACTGCCACTGTTGAGCCCAGCAATGGTCATGGTCCTGTGCATGGAAGCGACAGGGGCAGTTCAGGGGCAGCACACTAGGGGAATTCAGCTGGGGTGGCTGCTGCCCCTTGAGTCGATTCCAGGGTGGTCAAGGGGACCTGGCAGTCCCACTTCTTCCTACATCTGCCATGCTCTGCATGGTTACTGGGGACTGGAGGGACAGCGGGAGGAGGAGCATCCCCTGCAGCAGACGGGAAAAGACCAGAAGGCTGCTGTGGCCCCCGCTCCCAGGTGGGCCAGGTCTCACCAGACAATGGACTGCTGTAGGCCCAGATTGTTGTCTCCTGCTCTAAGTGTCAGTCATTAGCAAGGCCTGGGCAGCCAACTCTGAGTGTGGTGGCCGGATCAGAGGGTCCTGTTTTCTTATCCTCAGGGTTCCAGTGCCTTCTTCTGGTGGACTGTACAGAAGTTTTCACTTTGTTTGTCTTGCGGAGGTTAGGTGCAAAAGAGCCATTCCTGCAGGCGTGTTTCTTTGTGTTTTCATCCCAAGTCTTCCTCTGGGGCCAAAGCTCGCTTCTGGCTTCATTTGTCTGAGCACCTCTAGAGACTCTTGTGCCTCGGGGTCATGGGCAGACTGTGGTGCAGCTGTTGAGACAGAAGGTGAAGTGGTATGTGATAGCGAGTTGCATGGGGCCTGGGGCAGGTCTTACCAGAGGCCTGTTGGTTTCTGTGGGACAT
>NW_022632839.1:0-8593 GCF_010015895.1 Lontra canadensis | reverse complement strand
AAAAAAAAAAAAAGACTTCTGTTTCTTCTCCCAATAGTTATTCCATGGAGAACATCCAATCCACTAGCTAAGGCTGTGCTGAACTGTTACTCGGGATTCTTGATGCTGTGTGTCAGAGCATCAAGGCACCACTGTGAGAAGCCTATATGGTCAACCCCATTGCACACTCTCTCTTGAGAGTTGTGCTTCCTCAAGTAATATTTTTAAAATGAGATATCATTTATTTCTTAGAAGTAGAAATTACATCAGACAAAACCATTTTGCAGATTTATACCAAAACAAATTTCACATGACTGTATTTCAAATAGGCTCAAATTGAGCATCTCATTTAATCAAATTGAACACAAAATAATGTAAAAAATCAAAATTTAGTCACAATAATTAGGAATGTAGAGTTACCTTTATATGATATAGGATTATATTTTCTGTTGTCTTATTTTCTAGATGCCCACATGGGGCAGTTAATTCCTGTGACATTGTATTCCTCAAATAGTTATCAGTACATTTTAATTTAGAGGAGTTACTTTTTCTACTTGCAATCCATTTTGACAGAATTAAATATATCCCTTAAGCCGGAGAATCAATCCCAAATGTAACCATCTGGCAAGTTTATTAAAATACGTCACTGAGAATCATATTGTATTTTAGGGAAAAAACCCTAAATCCTTAATTTCTTAAATACCAATGACTCAATACAGCATTCACTGGCTTATTTTTAAAAGTTTATATTTAAGCTCTAGTTAGTTAACATACAGTGTAGTACTAGTGTCAGGTGTCCAACGTAGTGACTCAACCCATGCGCATATCGCCCAGTGCTCATTTCAAGTGCCTCTTTCATCCCCATCACTTACTTACCTATTCCCCCACCCATTTCTCCTCTGGTGACCACTGGTGTGTTCTCTAAAGTTAAGAGTCTGTTTCCTTGCTTGCCTCTTTCTTCTTTTTCCCTTTGCTCCTTCGTCTCATTCCTTACATTGCACATACGAGTGAAATTATCTGGTATTTGTCTGTCGTTGACAGAATTATTTCGCTTAACATTACACTCTCTGGATCCAATCTTACTGCTTCAAATGGCAAGATTTCATCCTTTTTACGGTTGGGTAATATTCTATCATATATATATATACCACTTCTTTATCCATTCTTTGGTCGACGGATACTTGGGCTGTTTCCATAATGTGGCTATAGTAGATAATGCTGCTGTAGACATCAGGGTGGAGGGTGTATCCCACTGAATTAGTATTTTCATATTCTTTGGGTAAATACTAGTAGTGCAACTGCAAGATCATAGGGCAGTTCTATTTTTAACTTTATGAGGAAACTCCAGACCGTGTTCCAGAGTGGCTACACCAGTTTGCATCCCACCAAGAGTGCAAGAGCAACATGGGTTGTTTATTGTGTTGCTGATTTTAGCTATTTTGACAGGTGTGATGTGGTGTCTCACTGTGGTTTTGATTTGCATTCCTTTGATGATCAGTGATGTTGAGCATCATTTCAGGTGTCATATTTTTCAATTTGAATTTTAGTTTTTTTAGAGTCAGTAGCCTAAGCCTCTTGTAATTTATTATATATATTATACACAACACAAAATACTTCATGATAATCTTCCAGTATGTAACTCTTATTTTAAACATGACTTCCTTATACTGGATAAGTAAGAAATATAAATGGCTTTTAAATTTGGATTTAGATTATAGGTAAGCTGAATATAAGATTTATAGTAAAAAATAGTCTAGTTGGTAATATGCCAATTTTCTACACTAAATAGGTTGGCAACAAATTTCTGAAGTCTGAAATTTGTTTTGTATCAATAATGTATTTTTCACAGTCATCATCACATCTGTGTTCTTTCAAATAACTTTTTGATCCCCTTAACACTGTAGGCACATTATATACTTTGATGTTTAATTCCTAACTCATTTAGCTTGTCATATTGTCCCTTAATGTATCATGCCTGATTAGTATATAAAATCAATCGAAGTAGTCATGTGCAGAACACATTATACATTCATTATAAAATAAAGCATGTCAAATTAAAGTGCATCTTTTCAAAGTATCTCTGGTTTGATTGCTAGTATATATAATTCTATTTTAAGTGTTCATCTAAAATTCTTATTGTTAAGAGTTCATCTAGAACCATACAAGAAATCACCTAGAATTTCTCTAAGTACATTTAAAATATATTTTAATTAAAATTAAAATCTTTTATAAAGATTTATTATATTTATTAAAATTAAAAATTTTAGATTTATTAAAATTAATATTTAAAATATATATTTTAAAATATAAAAATATTTAAATATTTAAAATAAGATTAATATTTAAAATATTAAAAATTAATATTTAAAATTTATTAAAATTAAAATTTATTAAAATTAAAATCTTTTATAAAGATTTAAAAAAAAAAACTACCAAAATAGGAAAATAAACACTGAATTTGGTTTGGGTACCATGTTGCTTTTTTTGGTCTTTATTCATCTTATATATTCTTTCCTTTGCTGAAAAATTCGAAAATAACTTGAGGGCCTATGACACTTAACTTCGAAGATTTTAGCATTAATCTACAAAAAATAAGAACAGTATCTTGCCTAACTTATTTAATTATCGCGTACATTAACACAACTTTTCTAATCATCTAATGTACACATTTAAGTCTCCACAACTGTCCCCAAATTGTCTCTTAAACTTTATGTGAACCAGAATTCAAATAATATTTACAAACTGAGTTGGACTAGTGTGTCATCTTAGACCCCCCAGATACCCAGATAGCTAGATTCTTAGTCACTATAGTATAGGCAAGAGAAAAAACAAATAGACTGATAGTACAAAACAGAAAGTACAAAAAAAAAAAATGTTGATACAAACATTTATGACCAAAGTAGAAAACATGGAAATATTTTTTTCAGTAAGTGATTCTGGGTCAACTGCCTAGTCATATGTACAAAATGAATCTTGACCTCTAGCTCACACCACACACTAAAATCAACTCCAGATGAATTATAGATATAAATGGAACAGTGAATAGGAAAGTTTCTGGAACAAAGCACAGGAAAATTATTCACAGTGTTACAGTGTTCAGGGTTTTATAAGTGAAATCCCTAATGATCATGCTATCACAAAGGCAAAGATTGATAAAACCAACCACATTAAAATTAAGAATTCCTACTTATCCAAAGATACCAAGAAGAAAGGGTAATGCAGACCACAGAGTGAAAATAAATATTTGCAATACCTATTTTTAAAAATATTTTATTTATTTATTTGACAGAGAGAGAGATCACAAGTAGGCAAAGAGAGAGAGGGGGAAGCAGGCTCCCCGCTGAGCAGAGAGCCCGACATGGGGCTCGATCCCAGGACCCTGGGATCCTGACCTAAGCTGAAGGCAGAGGCTTTAACCCACTGAGCCACCCAGGCGCCCCATGCAATACATATTTCTGAATGTACTAGATTCTACCACGTGCTGGCCACCAGCATTCATTTCATCAACTCCTGGAAGAGTTGGCATTGTCAACCTGTCTTCTCCCATGGCAACTGCCCTTAGTGAAGACAGCAAACTTGTCTTTGGTCAGACCTCTTCCTGGAAGTACCATGCATCTAATGACTAAAGAGATGTCCAGTCTTTGCCCTCATATTTCAATGTGTTAATATTCTGAAGAGTCTTTGCTGTGATTTCATCATAGCACACCTTCCTTGTCTCACAGTCCTGCCTCCTTCCTTCCCCAAAGTGTTTTGATCCTGCGATGACCATAAACTTCCTGTGTGCCTGTCTCTATCTTCCTGTGTGTTCCTGTTTCCCAAGGGAATCGGACCAGTGGCCATGACAAAGGAGTTGTGAAATATACAAAATCAATAAGAAAAAGACTACACTTTAGCAGAAAAAGGAGCAAGAGACTAGAAGTAGTACTTCATACAAGGAGATATCCAAATAACTAAAGAAAACATCAGAATTTTCAGTCATCAGAGTAATGCAGACTCAACCTTGAGAAGATACCCCCTTCAAACACATCAACATGGTTATCATGAGAAAAGGCGGGTGATACACGCAGTGTTGGAGAGTCCGTGGAACAAGTAGGGATCTCATACACTGCTGGAGAGGGTGTGTATTGGTACAACTCTTTTTTCAAAAATATTTAATTTATTTATTTGAGAGAAAGAGAGCATGATAAGAAGGGGGAGCAGCAGGCAGAGGGAGAAAGAAGCAGGCTTCCCTCTGAGCAAGGAGCCTGATGCAGGGCTCGATCCCAGGACCCTGAGATCATGATCTGAGCAAAAGACAGATGCTTAACCAACAGAGCCACCCAGGTGCCCCCTCCAAGGGTACAACTGTTTTAGAAAACTTTGACGGTATTTACTACAGTTATGGCCCAGCAATGTTCTTCTGGAGTTAACAACAAAACTATGTAGAGTGAAAAATGCTCAGTGAAAGAATGTTCAACCACAAATATCAGTAATCCTTACTGAGAGAATGGATAAATAATATGGGGTGTCTCCATCCAATACAGTATTCTACAGGAAGGAGAAATAATGAAACACTGATATATGTAACAAAATGAATGAATTCAGATACAAAATATCCCATGTTTCTGTTTACATAAGTTCAAGTGCAGACAGAACTAATCTATAATATCAGATGTCAACAGGCAAAAACCTGTTTGTATGCTCTCAGAAACCACTAATATAAGAGAAAAATCAGTAGCGTTACTACCAGAGAGAAAAAAATTTGTTTCAAGTGGAAGGCAAAACCCATGGTTTCATGTTAATATAAACAGCAAACTCACTAGGGCAAAAAAAGCGGGGGGGGGGGGGATCCTGCATCTCTGCCATGCAGTCACTATCGGAAGTGAGGCAAGTAACATGTGATCCACCAGTTTAAGGCCAAGTAACTCCCTCTCAGCAATGTTGCTGGGAAACTCTGCATGTGTCCAAGGAAGATCAGGGAGAGCTCAGCAGAAACTAAAAGCCAAGAAAGATTTAAGTATAGGCTGAACTCGGCTGAGTATACTGTCTAAACCACTCAGATCCAAAGGTAGAAGAGAGAAGCCCTCTGGGCCCAAGGGCCTGAGACATTACTACTACTCACATAACTGGCTGAACCCAATAGCATGCAGACACAGGGACAATTCTTGAGAAGCCAAGCAAAAAAAATGAAAACTAAGAATTTAAGGAATAAAGCATCAGCAACCATATACCAAGACGAAGAAAGATTATATCAATTAAGTACAGAAAATATACTAAAGAATCCAGAATCACCATAGTATATTATCTATCATGTACAGCTTTTAACAAAAATTAAAGGGCTTTCAGAAAAAGTGGGATCCATACACAAGAAGTCTCAAGAGAAAAATAAAAACTCCCCAACATTAGCAGTGAGAACAAGATGAATTATCTACATCATGCTTACTTTAAGCCCATCCAAGAGCTGATATTGCAAAGTAACCTAATAAACTAATATCCAATAGGTCACCATCACAAGCTGCTTTCTTTTCTGGCAGAGAGTGAAGGAAGGAAGGAACCACCACCGATGTGGGAAATATGACCAGATTCCCCATGAATCTGGAAAGGTTGGGTGTGAGCCCCCAAATCCTCAGGTGCCCCAGATACAAAGAGAATTTGGCAACTTCCAACCCTTTTTCATAGGCTTTGTTGAAGGTCCAAAGAAAGAAAGAAAGAAAATGGTGAGAAGACAAAAATGAGAAAGACTCCTTTGAGGGCAAAGGCACACCAGACATGATATGGTCTGAGGGGGGGAGAAGAAAGCCAAGCCAATTTCCCTAGCCAGTTGATAACAGATAAGTTAGAAAAACCTCCTCTGAGAATGAAACAAACAACTTCTTCTGAGGACAGAGCAGTAATTCCAAAATACTCCAGTCTCCAGACTCCAGACTCCACTGTGTGAGGCCATCTGGAAGGAGAAGAGCCTATGAGTTTGTGATGTTTGAATGACTACTGTTTGCATGAGTCCCTTTGGAACCAGGGATGCTCCAACAAGGGCCCTCACTCACCTGTTCCCAGTTCCTCCCATCGCTAACTGATGCCTCAGATACCCCATATCTGTTGAATCAAGAAGCAGTCTTTATGGCATGTTGTGATCAACTTAGAGAAGTTCCCTTTTTGTGGCAAGCATCAGTTAGGGTTGAAACCCAACTAAGTGGTTGAGCACTCATATGAAATGCAATCGTCTCCTGATTCTTGCATAAATAATTTCACTGCTGTACTCCTGCCTTTCCTCCAAGCACCTGTCCCCACCAACTTCAGGCTGGTAAATCCCCTCCTTCTTCAAGAATCTCTGCTGGTGTGAAGACTAATACACATTTATTTCTTCTGTTTGGTGTTTGTCGTGTCATTAGCACAGCCACCTAGGAAGTTCCCAGATTACTAGGGAGAGGCAGGTTTGAGAGCTCAACCAAAACACCACCTACCACTAAAGAAGGAACAGCACTGGAATGGACATCTTTAAGGTATAGGCATAGGGGGCCCATCAGAGGAAGAAGAAAGGGCAGAAAACTTGAGACCAAACTTCTAGCCCTCACGTTCTCCTCAGTGGGCTAATGGCTGGCATTGAGACTGAACAAAGGCAGCTTATGGTACCACCTGCCAAAATAAACTGATTGTGTTAACTATATATAACTGAAGCAAAAACAATATCTAGACTCAGCTGAATTACAGCATAAATTGACTCAAATACCCACTCTAGTGGCCTACAAGAATAAGAAGAAGATTCGGAGAATAAGTGTCATTTACCTCCCCTATACTATTTTTGTTTTTTTACACATTATGTCCAACACACAAGCAAAAAAATCCTAAACATGAAAAAAAGCAAGACCATGTAATTTACTGTTGAATAAGTTGTCAACTCAAGCAAATTCAGAGATGGCCCATTTTTAGAACGATTAGATCAGAACTTTCAGATAACTAGTGGAAAAATTGGATGACATATGTGAATGGCTGGGAGGTTTACTCAGGATTGAAATAATAGAAATTAAAAAAAAAAAAGAAAACCTAGATATGCAATTATCATCAGTGATGAAGAATTCATTCAATGGGCATATAATTCTGTTAGATAGAAAAGAGAAAAGAAATGAACTTCAAGGACATATCAACAGACATTATCTGAACTGAAACATAATGGGGGAAAAAAGAGTACTAAAAATGAAAAAGAATGTCCAAGCTCTACAAGGTGTCAGTCTAACACGGGGTAATGAAGTGTTAAAAAAAAATGGCAGAAGAGAGAACCTGAAGAGATGAAAAATTAATACAAGATGTCAATCCACACATAGCCAAGCAGCTCACATCTTTCCAAGCAGGAAAAAATGCAAAAAACAAAAAAAGAAACACACACACAAACACACAGACAAAAAATTTTACCTACACAGTATAATCAAATTCCAAAAATAAGTGAATACTTTGAGAATAGCCATAAAGAGAGAAAAAGATATCAGATTCAATGGAAAAAAAAATACATGAGATACAGTGAAACAATCTTAAACATTGTGTCTGAGGAAAGAAGGTAGAATTAAACCTCCAAAGTGCTGAAAGAAGCAAAATGCCTGTCCATCAGGAAGGCAAGGCTGGCAAAAACTGTCATTGAAAATGAACACATTAGAAAGGAAACAAATGCATTAAATAAAGACGTGTGAAAACTGAAAAATAACCCGTGGTACAAGAGTGAAGACTTTTTTATTATTCCAGAGGAAAAGAACACCGGTTTGAAATCAGTTTTACGGTAATAAATGAAGAACACTAGAATGAATAAAACACTGATAACTATGAAAGACTTTAAAGAAAATCTCTTTAAATGCTACTGACTTTTTAAAACAAACCTAACACTGGAAAACAGCATGGAGTTTCCGCAAAAAGTTGAAAATAGAGCTACCCAGGAACCAGCAATTGCACTACTGGGTATTTACCCTAAAGATACAAATGTAGTGATCTGAAGGGGCACATGTACCTGAATGTTTACAGCAGCAACATCCATGATAGCCAAACCATGGAAAGAACCTAGATGTCCCTCAACAGACGAATGGACAAAGAAGATGTGGTACATATATATAATGGAATATTATGCAGCCACAAAAAACCCCTGAGATCTTGCCATTTGCAATGATGTGGATAGAACCAGAGGGTATTATGCTGAGTGAAATAAGTAGATCAGAGAAAGACAATTATCATGTAATCTCACTGATTTGAGGAATTTGAGAAACAAGACGGGATCATAGGGGAAGGGAGGGAAAAATGAAACAAGACGAAACCAGAAAGGGAGACTAACCTCAAGAGACTCTTGGTCTCAGGAAACAAACTGAAGGTTGCTGGAGGAGAGGGGGTGGGAGGGATGGGGTGGCTGGGTGATAGACACTGGGGAGGGTATGTGCTATGGGGAGTGCTGTGAATTGTATAAGACTGAAAAATCACAGGCCTGTATCCCTGAACAAATAATACATTATATGTTAATCAAAAAATAAATTAAAAAAATAAAATAAAACGAAACCTTGGAATCAGAAAAAAATAATAAAATAAATTAAAATTAACCTAACAACTTTGTAATACTAGGCTTAGTGGGTATGTAGAAATGAATTATATGACCACAATAGCACAA
>NW_022632838.1:0-8606 GCF_010015895.1 Lontra canadensis | reverse complement strand
AGCCTGTACATTGGTATCATAGTTCATATGGTATTGTATTATGATTATAATAACTTTTAATTTTATAATAATAAAATATACAATATATTTTAATATATATACTATATATATATAGGGGTAAAGATGGAGACATCAGGAAGTAGCTGGATAAACTGGTGCTCTAGAGAGAGAACCAAGCTTAGATAAAGACAAAGGGAATGGCACTAATGAAAACCTATGGATAAGAGCTATGACTTTTATTCTCCAACATTATGAAAGATCAATGGTATTCTTCATATTTTTATACTCCCCTCAATAAATACTCCATTATAATATCCCCAGATTATAAAATCAGTAAATTTTCTCATACAATGATAAACACCTATCTTTGCTCTCCTAATGATTTGTTTCAAGATACAGGATATAGGGTGTTTAACCACTTCCAATATTATAATGAACATATGTCATTCATCAGTAACCAGAGATCAACGAAGTTAATAACAAACAAGAAAGTCTTATTAGTTACAATTGGCATGATAAATGGAAACAAATGAATGTCTACAATCTCTGGGGGTTTAGTCAACTTTGGAGTTCCCCTCATGCCTAACCAGTGCCTGGTACATTACTAATGCTCTGAAAAAAATTTGTTGAACTCATGTTAGATTACTGTTTTAGCAACAGCAGAATAAATTTGCTTTGGTAGACAGTTCAAGGAAATGTGATTTAAAAGTGTGCATGGGGGCGCCTGGGTGGCTCAGTGGGTTAAGCCTCTGTCTTTGGCCCAGGTCATGATCCCGGGGTGCTGGGATCGAGCCTGCGTCTGGCTCTCTGTTCAGCAGGGAGCCTGCTTCCCTTCCTCTCTCTCTGCCTGCCTCTCTGCCTACTTGTGATTTCTGTCTGTCAAATAAATGAATAAAATCTTAAAAAAAAAAAAAAGTGTGCATGTTCTCTTATTTCATCACTTTCCTAAATCAATCAGTCAATCAATCAATCAATCAATCATTGCTGGGGTGCATGGGTAGCTGACTTGGATAAACGTCTTGACTCTTGATCTCAGCTCAATTCTTTTTTTTTTTTAAGATTTTATTTATTTATTCGACAAAGATCACAAGTAGGCAGAGAGGCAGGCAGAGAGAAAGGAGGAAGCAGGCTCCCTGCTGAGCAGAGAGCCCGATGTGGGCTTGATCCCAGGACCCTGGGTTCATGACCTGAGCTGAAGGCAGAGGCTCAACCCAATGAGCCACCCAGGTGCCCCTCAGCTCAATTCTTGATCTCAGCTTAGGTCTTGATCTCAGGGTTGCAAGTTCAAGCTCCATGAATAATAAAATAATTACTATTATTATAATTATAATAATAACCTACTCAATGTCAGGTTCTGACCTAAGCACTTTAAATCTATTACCTCATTTAATCCTCACAACAACTTCTGTTTTGTTTCCTTTTATATGTGGAAAAAAAAAAAAAGAAAAAGTCAAAGATACTAAGTAACTTGACCAAAGTCCCACAGCTAGCAAACGTTAGAGTCAGGACTTAAACTCATAGGCTAAACCTTCTAACCATTACCCTCCACCCTACGTATTCTTTTTCACTTTGTTTTCATGAAGGTTCCAACACATAATCAGCAGATGCCTAAATTTGATGCCCACTTGGTCTCTATCTGGTGGATATTTCCCATGTTTATGAAGAGTTAAAATTATACAATTAAATTTTAAAATTAAAGTTCAATGTGGTATATGAAAAATATAAAAGGGGCCAAGACATGAAGGAATCATGAGGAGAAACATAAGATAGTATGTAATTACAAATGTGAGTCTTACCTTCCCTAAGTTGTTCTAGTCCCTGAAATTAACTTTCAAGGCAAAAAAAAAAAAAAAAAAAAAAGCTGCTTATGTCTATGCTTGTTTATTTATTACTACTGAGAATATTGGATTTACAATAAACTAACACCTAACTCCTTTCAAATAACTTATAAAGGAGGGCTTAAATTGATTCTCACAGAGGAATAAAATATCAAGTAACTGAGTTTCAAGCACAATATTTAAAATCTGAAACAAAATCATGTGTCACATTATCAGAACAAGGACCATACCAGAAGAAGCAAACAATACTAGAGTAACAAAAGCAGGATGAGGTTAAACAAGGGAGGGGGTTAGGGTTTAAAGAGTATTTATTTATCTTAGGCTCAAGAATAAAGATTTATAGATAGGTCAAATCTGTCTGTATATGGTGGTCAGATGGACAAGGAAAATTGTAGCTCAGATAGTGAACATCCTGGGTTCACTTAAACCTTTAGCAATTCTTTCAATGAAATCTGCTAGACATTTTTATCCCTTTCAATATAAAGCAAGAACTAAAGTACTTAGTAATTAATATAAAACTTTATTCAGATACAGTCAACAGGCAGGACTAAAAATCAAGACTCCTAGAGCTCTGACTTTATACATATATTTTTTTAGGTTATCTTAAATTACCCAAGATTTTTCTTTTATAAAAAATGTACATGCCCATAATTTTTACTATGCCAGACTACAATTAAAATTGAAGTCATAGTGGGATTTTTTGAATGAATATTTCTTGAAATTCTAAATAGAAATACTGTGAGCTATTATTTTGCAATCGTACTCTACCACACCCATTATAGAATATGCATCTCTTGGAATAAAAATTTAGTTCACACTCTCTGCTGATGTAATCCTTGGCCTCTTGCTGAGATTATAAGGTGCCAATTTTGGTTTTAGTTCTTGTAATGCAGAAAACTCTTTCTATGAGAAATTGAACTGTGAACACTGGTTCTTTTCACACGCAGAAAGCCACCAAACGGGCCTCACCAAATAGCAATGAGTTTTGATCACTCCTAGTCTAGTCCACTTTGGCATAAACAACCTTAAAGAGAAAACACAATTTCCTGAATCTCTTGTAAACAATTTTGTTCAATAAACCAGAAACTACATGTTGTCATTTGATAAACTTTCTCAATTAAGAAGTAATAATTCTCTTGAATGAATTATCTCATACCTTCTACATATCCCTTACAATATATTACTGTATTGGAACATATGGAGACCAAGAATAATTATAAAAACAGGAGTGGTTTATTTGTAAAAGAATACTAAAATAAACTCTGCAAAGTTAGTTTCAACCTTTGGTCAGCTATAAAGTAGATCTAAAATTGGGGCGCCTGGGTGGCTCAGTGGGTTAAAGCCTCTGCCTTCGGCTCCAGTCATGGTCTCAGGGTCATGGTCTCAGGGTCCTGGGATCGAGCCCCGCCATCGAGCCCTGCATCGAGCCCCGCATCGAGCCCCGCATCGAGCCCCGCATCGGGCTCTCCGCTCAGCGGAGAACCTGCTTCCTCCTCCTCTCTCTGCCTGCCTCTCTGCCTACTTGTGATCTCTGTCAAATAAATAAATAAATCTTTAAAAAAAAAAAGTAGATCTAAAATAGTTCTCTTTCACTGAAAATTTTCCTGAAAGTATGATGTAAATTAAGCAAGTTTCTGTCATTTCTCAGAGTTGATTCTTCTCAGCTTGGCGCCACCAGTGATCTCCAATTTCTTCATCTAATAGCCTTTCTTCCAGTCTTTATCTTATTTGACTTTTCTACAATGTATCATGTTTCTTTTATTCACATAATGTACATTTATTCAGTATCTACCATGCATGAGACACTTGGGATTAGATGAAAGTAATCCTCCCTGTGATCTGAGGCAGCTCAGGTTTCTCCCTAACCACGCCTGCTTACAAGTATCTTCCTGAGTTGTCTGTGTCCACTCTATCTAGCTCTCCTCCCATCTCTGTCATTTCCTTTCCAGCTGCTTCACATCTCCCTCTCCATAAGCCTTCTCCATTTGGTGGTCCCAGGGTTCTTTCTGACTTTAGTCTTCACTTCTCAATGGGAAATACAATCTCATTGATAAACACAGTGGGTGAAAATCTGGGCACTCCAGCAAAAAATGAGAGGTTCAGAACCCAGGTCAGCTACTTAATAGCTATGTAAAAACATGTCATCATCCTCTCTTAAACTCCGGTCAGAAGTTTTCTACTACTTAGAAGACAGCCCTACCATAATACCTGGCATATCCAAAACTGAAAACATCATTCCTCCTTCAAAATATGTTCCTCTCCCTAATGCCTTATTTCTATGCTGTCATGCTAACTTTTTCCCAATTTAACTTTTTCCAAACTCTAGAATCGGGCAACAATTTTTCTTTCTCTACACAAGCACATCAGAAACTAGTTAAAACTACATGGACCTCATGTCTGCATTCACCAAGATGACCACTAGACTGCATTGTTGTCTTTTCTTGTCAAAAAGGCTAAGGGTAAATATATATGTTACCACTTAATACTAGCTTACCCAGATAAACTGCAATGTTATCCCTCGTCTAGAAGAAATACATATGCATAAACTGGTAACTATGCATCTGAATAATAATTTATAGAATAAACAGTAATTAATATTTTAACATAATATTTACCATCACAATTAGTTAAAATACTTAATTTTTAACAACCATCAAGTTAATTTTTGAAATTAAATCTATTTAAAGGCAAATCTTGAATCAAGTGTTATGTACTACTTGAAGCATTTCTATGAAATATCATACCTAACATTACGGTTTTTAAGATTTAAAAAGTCTAACATATGCAAAGTCTATTAAAATGCACATAATTTATCTTACCCAAAGTGAAAATATATCTAATAAATAGTACTATTCATCTGGCCTCTTTTAGCTCTCCCTTAACATACAAATGCATTCCTTTTCCCCAAAACATAGCAGCTGGGAATGAAAGGAAAGATTTCAAATGATCATTTTCACATCATATTCCATCATCTTTTCATCAGTTTTTCCTAGCTTTTCTTTGAGCCCATTCTTTTACAAGAGGTCTCTTTTGAGATCAATCCATATTTCCATAATCCACACTGCTGTTTCCTCCTCTTCTCCCCAGGGTGGACTAACCCCCACATCCAGAACTATGGCTTACAACTGTCATTAAGCCTTACAACAATAACAAGATAACAAAAGAACGGGTGGGGATGGGGCTAGCTCATACCATATGTTGATCAAGTTCAATACTTTCAGCTAATAGAGAATATTTTTTAAGCTTCAACATTTTAATAGTAAAATTTTTTTATATCTACTTATTCTCCCCAGTTGTATTTAGGCTTAAATTTTAAATATTAGTAAACAACCTGGCATTATTACTTTAAAAGAGCTTATCTATTAATAATGTATTGAAATGGGGTTGGAAAATAGAAGTAACCAAACAAAAATGTAAGCTGGCAACTTATGGTTAGTTACTGATTCTTGTAACCTACAAGTCTCACTCAACTTACACCAATTCCCAAAAAAGAAATTTCCCTCAAAGGTAATTTTTAAAGCAGTATGCAGTTATAACAAGCAAGATTATTTCAAAATAACATAGCCCATGTGAATTAATATTGACTTTATGTCAATTTTGAAGAATTTTAATTTTTCCATCAAGTAAAATCTGAAAATATGTTTCTTTTGTTTCATAGTTAACTAATCTTAAGTTATTTTTTAACTAAAAATAAACAAAATTTGAAATGTAACAGTTTGAACTGGCAGACTTTCATGCTTCTATCTTATATTTAAATACTTCTTTCTTCTCCTGACTTCCAAAGAACTACTTCTGATTCACCAGCCTATGTTAGGTCACTTTGAACAAGCTATCTCAACTGTTTTCTCTCAAATATTCAAAACCTCTTATAGAACTAATTCCAAATTTATTTCGTCAAATGTTTATTGCACGATAAAAAGTAATTTGTTGTGAAACCACATTTATCTTTTTCAATCTGGATCATCTATCATTATTTAATTTCCGTTGATTGCTGAGTAACACCTGATGTGTCAGAACTGCTCTGAATCATTTGCATAGTTAGAATATAAAAATTTCACGGCCATCAAAATAAACATAAAAACCTTACCTCTAAGAGTTCATTAAATAAAACTTGTTCACCTTTAAGCCGAAAAATACAGTCATTTCTTCAGGGGCTCAAATTTTATTACTTAAAATGTATGCAGAAATACTCTTCAATAGGAGTTTGATAGATTGCATAATTCTGTTTCCCAATAAATACTTAAGCTATAAAGCAAAATTTCTAAAAGACCAAGATGGTTTTCCAAATTAGATTCCCTGTTTGCAATCAAGTTTTTAAACTTTCATGGTCAAAAATGTAAGATAAACATGCAGGTAAAATAAGAATGTGACCTCATTTCGTCTTGAGCTTTCTAACACCACATCTACAAAAGAAACAATCTTGTCTACATAATGAAAGATGGGAAGAGAAAAAGACATAATTATGATGATTTTCTTAGATTTAGTTTTAAGTACTTCCCCACATGCTTGCCACTTATCTATAAGGTTTTATTCTGATTCTTCTTCTTTAGACACAAGAGTGCACAAGACAGCTAATGCTGTATCTACATCACAAATTAATAAGAATTGGTATTTTAGGGTTATTTAGATAATTACTGATAAAATACTGACATATGAAACAAAGTATGCAGGCATGATATAATTCTCTTATATCAGCCACCATATCTCTTTATAAAATTTGATTTAATTAAAAAATAAGAAATCAATTTGCCTTAGAAATATGTGTTTATATATAAAATACATGCTTATAGGGGAGTGAAATAAAAACTAGCCATCACACATCAAAAATCTGTGCAAGACATTTCATCCTTTCCATTTAGAAAAACACAGAATACAATTAGATTATTTTGTGTGTTCCTAATATAATCAACTTATAGTTAAAAATGATATAATCAACTCCAAATGAGCAAAAAAATCTAATTTTTATATATCTGCAATAATTTAAACATTTATTTTGAATATATTAAGATTTAATAGATTATTTCCAAATAATTTATATCTTCTTTATAAGTGATGCAAGAAGCAAAGTTACAAAATGTCCAGCTACCAGTCTACTGCAATTGCAAATCATAAGACATTATATATTATTCTGACCAAATCCTTTTAAAATCATTAAAAGAAGAAATACAATTGACGCCTTGAACAATGCAGAGGTCTGACTCCCCCAAAACTTAACTACTAATAATCTACTATTTACTAGAAGGCTTACTGATAACATAAGCAGTCAATTAACACATACTCTGTATGTCATATGTTTTATATACTGCATTTCTACAATAATACAAGCTAGAGAAAAGAAATTATTATGAAAAAACATAAGAAAGAGGAAATACATTTATAATACTGTACTGTATTTTCTGAAAAATATCTGCATGTAAGTGGACCTGTGCAGTTCAAACCCATGTTGTTCCTGGGTCACCTGTGTTTTCTGAAATGATGGATGTGTAAAAAGATTTTTTTTTAAATATAGAACAAGCATTCTTCCTACACCATGCAGACTAACCATTACACATTATTGAACATGAAAAGAAAATTATAGACAGTGTCGAGTATGTTTGTTTTGGAATCTGCCAACTAGCTGGCTACCATCAGTTATAAAAGACCTATGAAGATATAGCTGAAGGGTTAAGATTTGAAATATTCTTCTGTTACTGTACATAATACATAGTTTCTTACTATTATCCACTCTTAGAACTGTAATCCAAAGTGTTTCCAGATAATTCCTCCAAAGATTTGCTTAGTGGAATTTTTATTATTGTTGTAATTTAAAATTACTATTAAAATATACCCTTTTCTCAAAGCATTTCTAAATGTATTTGTCTCACCTAGCATACTAGTTTGTCAACATATGCTGAATTTTAATTGTTTTATTCTCCTATAGAAATGTAAGAAAGAGAAAAGGAACACACAAGTCAGGTACTCACAAACACAGTCGGGAACTATTAAATCTGCGTGTTGCCTAACCTGTCTGCTATGCCACATCTTGTCATTCATATTTTGATGAATCCCTATTAATAATACCAGTCTGAAATCTTTCTAAATGTAATATTCTATTGCACTCTTAAATACATTCCTCCTAGATTATCCTGTTCCTGTTTTTCTAAGAAGGTTAAGATAACCTATCATGAGTTTATTCAATTTCCCTTGGCTTCTCACTCATTCATCTAGTCATTCAAAAATCATTTATTCAGATCTTATTATGTACCAGACACTGTGCAAGATGTGGGAATAGAAAAATGAGAAAGTTCTGCCCCTTGAAACTTAAACACAAACACACACACACGGAGTAGAGGAGACGGAAATATTCAAAAAGGAAATATAATTGTAGAATACAGAAATATACCCAAGAAGCTATGGAAGTATAGACAGGTTGCACTGGAGGTCAGGGAAGCCTTCAAAGACTAATTAATTTTCAAGCTAAGATTGACAATGGATGACAATGAAAGAAGAAAAAGAATGGAAATGGAGAGTAAAAACAGAAATGCCACACACAAAAATAAGAAATGGGGCCTGGGAAAAGCCAGGGGCATTGTGTCAAGGAAATCTGATCATGTCCTCTCATTTGCTGAATGCCTACCCAAGTGTTTCATGTAGACCTTAATCTCTACAATGAATCCGAAGAAGTAACTATCACGTCATTCACTGCAGAGGATACTTGCTTCATGGAACAAAGCACAGAACAGACAAAATTCAAACTCCAATCTATACTATAAAAAATATGTGAAGTCT
>NW_022632837.1:0-8606 GCF_010015895.1 Lontra canadensis | reverse complement strand
AAAAAAAATTAAATTAACTGCAAGGCTAAAGAATCATGGGGAGAAAGCCATGAGTTCCGTGCTTTGCTTTCTCCTCCTCTGGAATTCCGCTGCTCTCCTTGGTATTGAAACTGCACTCCTTGGTAGGTGAACTTGGTCCCGGCTGTGTTTCTTGCTGATCTTCTGGGGGAGGGGACTGTTGTAGTGATTCTCAAGTGTCTTTGCCCCAGGCGGAGTTGCACCGCCCTTACCAGGGGCCGGGCTGAGTAATCCGCTTGGGTTTGCTTTCGGGAGCTTTTGTTCCCTGGGCGCTTTCCGTAGAGTTCTGGAGGATGGGAATGAAGATGGCGGCCTCCCAGTCTCCGACCCGGAGGAGCCGAGAGCTCAGGGCCCCACTCCTCAGTGTGCCCTCAGCGAACAGTGCCCAATTGCTCCCGTCACCCTGGCCTCCAGCTGCGCTCCGAGCTGACCGAGCCTGCGACCGGTTCAAGGTAAGCCCGAGCTTAGAGCTCACTCCTCGGCTCTGTCTCTGTAGTCGGCTTCCCCGTTCTAATACCTGTAAGCTCTGCGACACTCAGACACCCCCGATTCTTCTGTGACCCTGCGGGACCTGAGGCCACGCTGACCCCGCGTGCGCTTCACCCCGGTTAAGCCTCTGGAGCGATGTCCCTCAGCGGAACAGACTTTTAAAAGTCCTGATTTTGTGCTCCGTTGCTCCGCCGCTTGCCGAGAGCCGGCCCCTCCCCCCGCCGTCTATCTTCCCGTCGCTTTGGATTCACTTCTCCGCCAGTCCTACCTTTCAGAAAGTGGTTGATTTTCTGTTTCTAGAATTGCTGTTCTTCTTCTCTTCGATTTCCTGTTGGATTTGTAGGTGTTTGCAATCTTTAGATAAGCTATCTAGCTGATCTCCCACTACCTGAAGTAGTCTCAGCTGCTACTTCTCCGCCATCTTGACTCCTCCCTCCGGCCATATCTTCTTTATCCATTTGTCTGTTGAAGGGCATCTTGGCTCTTTCCACAGTTGGCTATTGTGGACCACTGATTCCATTTACAATAGCACCAAAACCCATAAGATACCTTGGAACAAACCTAACCAGAGAGGTAAAGGAACTATACTCTAGGAAATACAGAACACTCATGAAAGAAACTGAAGAAGACACAAAAAGATGGATAAACATTCCATGCTCATGGATCGGAAGAATAAACATTGTTAAAATGCCTATGCTGCCCAGAGCAATCTATACTTTCAATGCCATCCTGATCAAAATACCAATGGCATTTTTTGAAGTGCTGGAATAAACAATCCTAAAATTTGTACGGAACCAGAAAAGACCCCGAATTGCCGAGGAAATGTTGAAAAACAAAGTTGGGGGAATCATATTGCCTGATTTCAACCTATATTACAAAGCTGTGGTCCCCAAGACAGCATGGTACTGGCACAAAAACAGACAGACCAATGGAACAGAATAGAGAGCCCAGATATGGACCCTCAACTCTATGGTCAACTAATCTTGGACAAAGCAGAAAAAAAATATCCAATGGGGAAAAAAAAGACAGTCTTTTCAATAAATGGTGCTGGGAAAATTGGACAGCTATATATAGAAGAATGAAACACGACTATTCCCTTACACTGTACACAAAGATAAACTCAAAATGGATGAAAGACCCCAATGTGAGACAGGAATCCATCAAAAACCCAGAGGAGAACATAGGCAATCACCTTTTTGACATCGGCCACAGCAACTTCTTTCAAAACATGTCTCCGAAGGCAAGGGAAACAAAAGTGAAAATGAACTTTTGGGACTTCATCGAGATAAAAAGCTTCTGCATAGCAAAGAAAACAAAGAGGCAGCCCACAGAATGGGAGAAGATATTTGCAAATGACACCACAGACAAAGGGCTGATATCCAAGATCTACAAAAAACTTCTCAAACTCGACACTCAAAAACCAAATAACCAACTCAAAAAATGGGCAGAAGACATGAGCAGACACTTCTCAAAAGACATTCAAATGGCTAACTGACACATGAAAAAATGTTCATCATCATTAGCCATCAGGGAAATTCAAATCAAAACCACATTACCACCTTACACCACTTAGAATGGCCAAAATTAGCAAGACAGGAAACAACATGTGTTGGAGCGGATGTGGAGAAAGGGGAACCCTCTTACACTGTTGGTGGGAATACAAGTTGGTGCAGCCACTCTGGAAAACAGTGTGGAGGTTCCTCAAAAAATTAAAAATAGAGCTACCCTATGACCCAGCAATTGCACTACTGGGTATTTATCCCAAAGATACAGATGTAGTGAGAAGAAGGGCCATCTGTACCCCAATGTTCATAGAAGCTCTGTGGTGTTGCCAGAGCACACGTTCTTGAAATCTGTTATTGCATAGAGAATGTAACAGTTGCTTTCAAGTTATATTTGGAAATTGCAGCACTTACTTTTTTTTATTATTTATTTTTTTTTAAGATTTTATTTATTTGACAGAGATCACAAGTAGGCAGAGAGGCAGGTAGAGACAGAGAGGAGGAAGCAGGTTCCGGGCTGAGCAGAGAGCCTAGTGCGGGGCTCCATCCCAGAACCCTGAGACCATGACCTAAGCTGAAGGCAGGGGCTTTAACCCACTGAGCCACCCAGGTGCCCCACAGTACTTACTTTTTAAAAAAGAAAAAAAAACCACTAATTTCCCTAGCCCTCAGAACAGTGATTTGCCAAGATTTTATATGTATATAAAATATAAATGCCACATATAAAATGTCACATAGAATTCAAATCCATAAACTGATAAAACTGATCACCCACAGTGGGAGCCTGCACTCCTACCTTTCTTCCCCTTCTCCGTGGCAGTCTCCAAGCACCTCTACAGGGTCCTGGGACTTCACAGAACACAACTGGAATATCATTGCTCTAAAATGGCACTTTCTGAAGTATGTTTTGCGAAAACATCAGTACTGAGAAATATTCTCCGTTAGTGGGATGTCACGGTCACATATGTTTGAGAAATGCTACACATAATTATTCTTGGATGTTCATCATGCATATTAAAGGTTCAGACAAGCCCTGCAACAAAGATTTGCTTAACCCATTATTTCTCAAGCTTTAGGTGACCACAGAACACTCTTCTTCACAAAAGATCTTTATTATTAGTCCATGGAACACAAAACACTCTTTCAGAAACACTTGGTTTGCACCATTAAATATATTTTTCCAAGAAGCTATCTTCCAAAATTTTGTTCATTTTCAATATAATAAACACCATTTCTAATGATGTTTTTACACTGTCCAAATTCTTATTTTTTCAAATGCATTTCTCTGGTACTTTATTAAAAACTTACATATTGCAATGCCTCCAGCAAGATGGCTTCAGCTTCTTGTGGTGTGTGTGGGTGTCTGTGTGTGTGTTACCATATTAATTTTAAGGTTTATTTTTCTATTTCTATAAAAAATGTTATTGGGATTTGATAGGGATTGGGGTAAATCTGTAGATCACTTTGAGTAGTATGGACATTTAACAATATTAAGTCCTCCAATCCTAGAACATGGGGTGTCTTTCCATTCACTTTTAACTTAATTTCCTTCATCAATCTTTCATAAATCATTCCTTCATTTTTCTTCATCTTCCATACTAGTCTAGTTCTCAGTGTGCAAGTCTTTCACCTCCTTTGTTAAGTTTGTTCCTAAGTACTTTATTCTTTTTGATTCTATTACAACTAGGATTGTTTTTAGTTTTCTTTTGGGGAAATTATAAGTGTATAGAAATGCAACTGATTTTTGTATGATTTTGCACCCTGCAACCTTAATCTACTTATTAGTTCTAATAGTATTTTTCTGGCACCTTTAAGGTCTTCTATGTAAAAATCTGTCTACAAAAATAAGTTTACTTCCTCCCTTTCTATTCTGATGCTTTTATATGCACCACACTTCCTGATTTTAAAATATATTACCAAGTTACACTTGTTAAAACAATACAGTTCTAACATTAAAACAGATAAACAGGCCAATGGAACAGAATAATACAGAGCCAAAAAATAAACCCATATGTTTACAGTCAACTGGTCTTCCACAGGCTGCCAAAAATATACAATGGGGGAAAGATAATCTCTGAATAACCCAATTCAAAAAATGGCCAGAGGACTTGAATAGACACTTCTCTGGAGAAGACATACAAATGGTCAACAGGCCTATGCAAAGGTGCTCAACAATTTTAATCACTGGGGAGAACAAAACCACAACGAGTTATCACCTCACACCTGTTAGGATAGCTGTTAATCAATACCAAAAAATAAAAAAATAAAAAGCGTTGGCAAAGACATGGAGAAACTGGAGCCCTCATATACAGCTGGTAGAAATGGAAAATGGCACGACTGCTGTGGAAAACACTATGGTGACTCCGCAGAGAAATGAAAATCAGAACTACCATAGGACCCAGCACTCCCATGTCTGGGTATGTTTCCGAAAGAACTGAACTCAGGATCTCAAAGACAAAGCTGCACTTCCATGTTCACTGCAGCAGAGGAGTGAGAGGAGGGGGGAAAGGGTGAGTTGCTGTTCAATGGGTATGAAGTGCTGGCTACACAAGTTCTAGAGATCGCTTGTACAACACTGTACCTATAATTAACAATACTGTATTGCACATTTAAAATTTTAAGATGGCAGATCTCATGGTAAATGTTCTTATAATTTTTTAAGTAAAAAAATAAACTCACACATTGCATGCTGGTTCTACTTATCTGTTCAACACAGAGATACTGACTGCTTATCCAAAGAAGGCATGTGAAATGCAAGGATGCAGGAGACCCACATTTTATCTTTAAGGAGTTCACTATGTTGCATTTTTGGGTTTTTTTTTTTTTTAAAGGCAGGATGCTGTTGACAAAAGAAAACAAATTCTTTGAGCATATACTGAACTTAAGTGGATTTGATATTTCTGCCATGTATCAAGCCCCTAGAAGTTTTCAAGCGGATTTCTCACAGCATGTTTAATGGTATGAGTTCATCTATGGTTAAAAGTGCTTAAGACAAGTAGACACTTAATAAATGCTTGGTAAATTAAGGAATGAACCAACACACAAACTGTATGGAACAAACACCCTTAAAGGCCAGGACAGAACTTAGCCAGAGATAGAGATTAGCAGCTCTGGAAAGGTCTACCAAAGCTAAGAAGAGCAATATCCACGAAACATCTTAATGAAGTACAGGTCAAGTTTCTATCCTAGCTATTTGTTTTAATTATCCACCTCTTTAAAAACAGGACTGATTTTCAAGAATTAAAATTTCCATTAAAATGCTAGAGTTTACCAAATCCAGAGAGAGACTTGGGTGTTTTCTGGAAAAGTTTTAATTAGAGTCTCTCTTATTTGTAAGCATTTATTGCCAAAATTGCAGTAACACTGATTAGGAATTTATAAGAAACTGAGGTATGAAAGTAAAATTATAAAATTTTCCTTTGGAATATGGAACTTTCGCTCATTTTTGAAAAAGAAATTTAATTCAAATTTAATTCAATAACACAATCTGCCCAACTAACCCCAAACACAGACTTCTTTGGATGAATGAATAAAGAGCCCTCATCTAACTGATGCCTTTCCATGAATAAAATGTCATGAGAGAAGATGTGGGAGCCTTTTATTAGGGCTTTTAAAGGATGAACATTTAACACTAATAGGTAACATTAATGACCCCCATAGTCCAAACATTTAGTCTCTTGGGAAATTCTGGAGTTCCCTTTTGATACTTCCCTAGTAATAGCAGAGCACAGTCTACTGAAGAGAACCAACTTAAATTGGCCATTGAAGAAGGTACTGAAGACCGAAGAAATCTTTCCTATCTTGACAACACTATCTGAGCCTTTCTGATATACTACATACAAAACTCTTACTCCAGAACAGACAGCCATTTAGATACCACTTTTATGCTCCTAGAATCTTGAGATACTCATTTATTCAATCAATCAAGATGAGTATACACATATTGAGGAAAATTCAAAGAAAGATTAAGTTAGGTATTTGCCTTTGGAGAGCTTACAGTCTCATTGGAGAGACAAGAGATAGAACATTTGTAGTTTACTAACAAAACAACATGGCAACCAAGCAATATTATCAGAAAATACATGGTAAGGGCCAAAATGCTATGCTAGGAAAGTGAGTGATGCAAGCATTCAACTGTCTACAACTTCAGACAAGGGAGAAGTTGCAGGAAGATGAACTGGTCATGGAGATTTCACAGTGAAGGCAACCTGACCAAGCTGCAATGATAAAAGGATCTGGAGAGGCTAAAAAGAGGTGGGAGAATATACTATAGAAATCTTCATAAATAAAGGCTTATAGAATGCTGGACCTGATACAAAACATGCAAACTAAATAGATTAAACCAACAAGTTTGCTTACAAAAACCTAAGCAAGAAAACCAAAGTATATCAAAAACACTGGGCTCAGCATCCAGCCATGGTTTCCTTTGTGAAGTTCACACACATTCCCAAATCCCTAATATCTAGCATTTGTTAATATACATTAAGATTTTTGAAAGAAATGGGTGGGAAAATTGTGGAATCTGAACCAAAGTCCTACTACATTCTAGAGCACTCACATTGTGGAGTCTCTTCATACTCCGGCCACAATGCCCCAGTGTGGGGAAAAAAATCTTTATTTCTTAGGCCTGGAACACTGGTAAATTTATTTGCCAAAGACAGTGGGATAGGGATATTTTAAATAATTAGGTCCAAATCAGTTAATCCTATAGATGAATTCATAGGAAATTCTAAGAAAGATTTCTGTACCCAAAAGAAAAACAGAGAAAGGACATTCTAGACATTTACTGAGTTAGGCTTTACCACACACCAATTATTTAAACTTTTATTTTAAAAAAGAAAGATTTTTATTTTAGAGAAAGAGAGAGCATGAGTGGGGGTAGAGGAAGGGAGTGAATCCTAGGAGACTCTCTGCTGAGTGCAGAGCCTGATGCAGGGGCTCAATTCCAGGACCCTTGAGATCATGACCAGAGCCAAAATCGAGTCAGAGGTTCAACTGACTGAGCCACCCAAGAGCTCCCACCTTTTTTTCTTTTTCAGTTACTTGAACTTTATTATGATCTTGCACAGAATTTCTGAATGGGGCACCTGGGTGGCTCAATAGTTAAGTGTCTGCCTTCAGCTCAGGTCATGATCCCAGAGTCCTGGGTTCGAGCCCCACATAGAGCTCTCTGCTGAGCAGGAAGCCTGCTTCTCCCTCTTCCACTCCCCCAGCTTGTGTTCCCTCTCTTGCTGTCTCTCTGCCAAATAAATAAATAAATCTTTTTTTTTTTTAAAGGAATCTTTCTTTTTTTGTTGTTGTTGGGGTTTTGGGGGTTTTTTTGTTTGTTTGTTTGATTGTTTGTTTGTTTTTAGAAACATATAACGTATTTTTATCCCCAGGGGTACAGGTGTGTGAATCACCAGGTTTACACACTTCACAGCACTCACCATAGCACATACCCTCTCTCCAATGTCCATAACCCCACCCCCCTCTCCCGACCACCCTCCCCCCAGCAACCCTCAGTTGGTTTTGTGAGATTAAGAGTCACTTATGGTTTGTCTCCCTCCCAATCCCATCTTGTTTCATTTATTCTTTTCCTACCCCCCTAACCCCCCACGTTGCATCTCCACTTCCTCATATCAGGGAGATCATATGATAGTTGTCTTTCTCCGACTGACTTATTTCACTAAGCATGATACCCTCTAGTTCCATCCACGTCGTCGCAAAGACAAGATTTCATTTCTTTTGATGGCTGCATAGTATTCATATATATATATATATATATATATGAATATATATATATTCATATATATATATATATACCACCAAGTGGTATATATATATATATATATACCACTTCTTCTTTATCCGTTCATCTGTTGATGGACATCTAGGTTCTTTCCATAGTTTGGCTATTGTAGACATTGCTGCTATAAACATTCGGGTACACGTGCCCCTTCAGATCACTACGTTTCTATCTTTAGGGTAAATACCCAGTAGTGCAATTGCTGTGTCATAGGGTAGTTCTATTTTCAACTTTTTGAGGAACCTCCATGCTGTTTTCCAGAGTGGTTGCACCAGCTTGCATTCCCACCAACAGTGTAGGAGGGTTCCCCTTTCTCCGCATCCTCACCAGCATCTGTCATTTCTGGACTTGTTAATTTTAGCCATTCTGACTGGTGTGAGGTGATATCTCATTGTGGTTTTGATTTGTATTTCCCTGATGCTGAGTGATGTGGAGCACTTTTTCATGTGTCTGTTGGCCATCTGGATGTCTTCTTTGCAGAAACGTCTGTTCATGTCTTCTGCCCATTTCTTGATTGGATTATTTGTTCTTTGGGTGTTGAGTTTGCTAAGTTCTTTATAGATTTTGGACACTAGCCCTTTATCTGATCTGTCATTTGAGAATATCTTCTCCCATTCTGTCAATTGTCTTTTGGTTTTGTTAACTGTTTCCTTTGCTGTGCAAAAGCTTTTGATCTTGATGAAATCTCAATAGTTCATTTTTGCCCTTGCTTCCCTTGTCTTTGGCGATGTTCCTAGGAAGACGTTGCTGCGGCTGAGGTCGAAGAGGTTGCTGCCTGTGTTCTCCTCAAGGATTTTGATGGATTCCTT
>NW_022632836.1:0-8608 GCF_010015895.1 Lontra canadensis | reverse complement strand
TGTGTCTGATAGCCATTTGTATGTCTTCATTGGAGAAGTGTCTGTTCTATTTTTTATACCAATATCGTACTGTTTGGATTACTGTGGGTTTGTAATATAGTTTAAAATGAGGGTGATGATACCTCTAGCTTTATTCTCCTTCAGGATTGCTTTGGCTATTCAGGGTCTTCTGTGTTTCCCTATACATTTTAAGATTCTTTTTTCCTTTTCTTTGAAAAATGCCTTTGGAATTTAAAAGGGAGTATACTGAGTATGTAGATTGTTTTGGGTAATATTATTTTAACAAGATTTATTCTTTCAGTCCAGAACATGGGATATCTTTCCATTTATTTGTCTCTTACTCTTTCTTTTATCCATATTTTATAGTTTTCAGTGTGCAGTGTGCAGATCTTTTCACCTCCTTGGTTAAATTCATTCTAGGTATTTTACTCTTTCTGATGCAATTTTATATGGGATTGGTGTTCTTAATTTCTCTTTCTTTAGCTTATTACTAGTGTATAGAAATGCAGCAGATATCTGTATATTGGTTTTGTATCCTGCAACTTTACTAATTGATTTATTAGCTGAATAATTTTTTGGCAAAGTCTTTAGGATTTTCTGTATATAATATGTCATCTGCAAATGCTGACAGTTTTGTTTCTTCCTTTCTGATTTGTATGCCTTTTGTTTCTTTTCCTTGATTAATTATTCTGGCTGGAACTTTTAATATTGTGTTGAATAAAAGTGGAAAGAGTGGACAGCTTTGCTTTGTTCCTGTTCTTAGAGGAAAAGCTTTCGATTTTCACTATTGAATATGATGTTAGCTGTGGGCTTGTCGTTTATGGCCTTTATTATGTTGAGGTACATTCCCTCTGTACCTACTTGTTAAGAGTTTTTATCATGAATAAATGTTGAATTTTGTCAAATTCCTTTATCTATTGAGATGATCATGATTTTTGACTTTCATTTTTGTTAATGTGGTGTATCACATTGATTGATATGGCTCCTTAATTCTCTATGTTTAGAAAATTTTAGAATTGGCCTACTACGAAGGAATTTTTACTGAACAAAGTATATATGTCTATTCATTTAATTATACTAATAATGATAACATATTGTAGATGAACAATGTATTGTTTTTACTCCAGTAACCATTGGATAATTAGAGATTCTTTTTTGGATTATTAATCAGCAATTTGCCAGTTTGGAAAATATTGAATTTTAGAAGATGTTTAATGTTTTTCATTTTCCATGTAATTTATAGAAAATTAATATTTGTATTAAGATGTTATTATTAATAATATTTCAGATAAAGAGTCTACCAGATACCAAATTTTGGAGTGGATTGAAGAAACTAAAACTCCTCTATCTTCATGACAATGGGTTTGCAAAGTTAAAGAATATATGTATGTTATCTGCCTGTCCAAGTCTCATTGCCCTCACTATGTTCGATTGTCCAGTGAGCCTTAAAAAAGGATATAGACATGTTCTTGTCAACAGTATATGGCCTCTCAAAGCACTGGATCATCATGTGATTTCTGATGAAGAAATAATTCAGAACTGGCATCTTCCCGAAAGATTCAAAGCATATAACCACCGACTTTTCTTTAATTTCTGCCCTGCTTTGAAAAAGGTAATTGGATTCATTAGAGTTTCATTTCAGTTAAACCTAAGTTATATGAACTAATATATTCTGTATCATTTTTTAAAATTTCATAAACTAGTGAATATATTAGTAGTATTATATCTGAGAATTTATAGAAGCTTATATGCCTACTGCATAAAAATTGCTGAGCATAAAATATCAAATTGTAGAGAAATATATTTTTGGTTTCTATTATGTTTTAATATAATAGCTTTATGAGATATAACTTAAATACAATAAAATTAACTCATTATATATATATGATTTAATGATTTTAGTAAATCAATTGTGTTATGTAACCATCTCCACATTCCAGTGTTAGAAATTTCCACTACTCCAAAAGTTTCCTTCTTTCCCATGTGCAGTTAATTTCTAATCCCATCGCCAGTCATAGGTACCATTAGTCTGGTTTCTGTTTCTATGAAATTGCTTTACTAATTATTTTATATGAATCAAGTCATACAATACACAGTCTTACCCAGCTGCCTTTTTTCACTTAGTGTGATATGTTTGAGGCTCATTTATTTTGTATCAGCAGTTAGTTACTTAGTAGTTAGTTACTTTTGATTGTGGAATAATTATCCATTATATGAATATACTGCATTTTTTTTTGTTCATTCACCAGTTGATGGATGTTTAGATTATTTTCAGTTTTTGCTATTTGAATGATGCTGTTATGAACACCTACTTAACATGTAGATATACGTTTTCATTTTTCTTGGGTAGATTCTTAGGAGTGCAAATGAGGGGTTTATGGTAAGTTTATGCTTAATTTTGTAAAACACTAAATTGCTTTCTAAACAGTAGAAACCAAAAATACATAAGGGTTCTAGTTTCTGTATGTCCTTTCAAACACTAGTATTTTTTGTATTTTAAACTATTAGACATTCTAGTAGATATAAATTGGTATTTTATTTTGGTTTTAATTTTTATTTCCCTAAGGAATAATGGTGGTAAGCACTTTTCATCTGCTTATCAATTATACATACTTTTATCAAATGCCTATGCAATATTTTGCTCATTTTGAAAGTGGGTTGTTTGTCTTATTGTGTTGTAAGAATAAATCCATGGATATAAATCCTTTATCAGATATATGTATTACAAATATTTTTTTCTCAGCCTCTAGCTCATCTTTTCATTTTCTTGGTGGTCTCTTAGAGCATAAAAATTTTGAGTTTTAAGACACCTAGGTTATGAATTTTTTTCTTTTATGGATTATGCTTTTGGAATTGTATCTAAGAACTCTGCCTAAGGTCATAAAATTGTTTCTATGTTTTTTCCTAGAAGTTTAATAATTTTAGCTAAAACTTAGACTGTGTTTCGTTTTGAATGAATTTTTATGTATGGTGTGAATTAAGGGTGTAATTTCATTTTTTTTTTTGGCATGTATTCAATTTGTTGAAAAGATTATTCTTTCCCAGGTGAACTATCTGGATATCTTTGTCTGAAATCAATTGGCCATAAAATGGAAGGTTAATTTCTGGACTCTTAGTTATATTCTAATGGTCTATATATTTATCCTTATTCCAGTAGCACACAGTCTGATTATTGTAGATAGCTTTGTAGTTAAGTTTTGAAATAGGGAAGTATGCGTCCTCCAACTTTGCTCTTCTTTTTCAATATTGCTTTGGCTATTCAGGGTCCCTTGCATTTACAAATGAATTTTAGGATCAGCTTGTCAATTTCTACAATATTCCTGGTGGGATAGTGATAAAGATTCCATTGAATTTATATATCAATTTGTGGAGATTGCCATCTTTACAATAGTGAGTATTCTCATTCTTGAATGTGAACTGTTCTCAATTTATTTAGATATTCTTTAATTCTCTCAGCATTGTTTTATAGTTTTCATTGTGCAAGTTTTACAGTTGTCTTGTCAAAATTTATTTCTATGTATTTTATTCATTTTGATTTTGTGATGAATTATTTTCTTAAATTCATTTTTGGATTATTTGTTACTAATATATAGAAATACAATTGATAATTTAATCTTATATTCTTCCACCTTGCTATTTTCATTTTTTATTTCTTGAAGATTGTGTTGATTAAAAATTTTGTTTTTTAAATAGATAGCGGATCTCTAATTTTTTTTTTCAGGTTTTCTATATTTGGGCGATTCCATTGGGAATTAGTTTCTTTTTTTCAATTCTGTAAAAGACAATTTGGAATATTAATGGAAGTGGATAAAAATATTAAATTCTTGGGGCACCTGGGTGGCTCAGTGGGTTAAGCCTCTGCCTTCGGCTTGGATCATGGTCCCAGGGTCCTGGGATGGAGCTCCGCATCAGGCTCTCTGCTCAGTGGGGAGCCTGCTTCCCCCTCTCTCTCTGCCTGCCTCTCTGCCTGCTTGTGATTTCTCTCTCTGTCAAATAAATAAATAAATCTTTAAGAAAATATTAAATTCTTAATTAATTTGGTGACATGGCATGTTGAAATCATCATTATATGTTGATATTTTTTAATGCTGAAAGCATTGATTGAGAAACCATATCTAGTTGTAGATTACAAAATGCTTAAATGGATAGATAAAAAATATTTAAAAAATGATTCATGGCATGAATATTAGGGTAGATAGATCATGTAAGAATTTAAAAGAGAGGAGTTTTGCAGGTGTTAGAAAAGTAAAACTACATAGGAAGTAAAAAAAGTATATTGCAGAACATATTTATAATCTGTTCTAAATATATCTAAATCTATATCTGTCTATCTCTCTATGCATTGACAATTGATAAAGAATGGAAAATCAGCTGAACAGTGATCACATTTGAAAGGGTGTATAAACAATGAACCATGATTATGCATGGAGATTAGGAAGTTAGAAAACTTTATAACTGCATACAATTATTTATAAAAAGTTATGAATATATTAATGATTTTGAAATAATAGTTAAAAATTTTAGAGAAATAAAAAAGTGAAGCCAGTATTTAATTCTGGGTGTCTTAACCCGGGCCCTAAAAGAAGAATTTCATTTGTGTTCTAGTAGGGTATTGATATAATCGAAAGTAGGAACATACTTGACTTTTTTTTAACATGACTTTTTTAAGGACAATCAAAATGACTGATGTTCATTTAAGCAATTAATAGGAAATTAGTGGGGATATGAAAAGAACCTTGGATGACATACTAAGGAGTTTAGACTTCTTAATGAATGCAATGAAGATCTATTGTAGTTATTTGAGGAGGAAATTAGAGTGGTTCTACCATAACTGGTGCTCTATGAATAAATGTTATTGACAAACTTTTTTAAAGGAAATTAATTCAGTATTTTGCTATCAGGTTAATGGAGGTTAGGAGACAGATGAGAGCAGAGAGATCAATTACTGTAGGCCAGAAATTATGTGATTAGAGTTGATATAGACAGACAGTAGTGGCAAAGAAGAAAGAAGATAGACAGTATAGAGGACAGACACTCAATAAAGTCATTGTGGTAGGCACTTTATATATTTTATTCCTTCATTCCTTTACCAAATATGCATTGATCACCTAATATGTGAGCAAGATTATTCTGGACTCTGTGGTAAATAATACCAACAAAGGTTCTTCTCTCGTAAAGTTCAGTGGGAAGGCACAGAAAGTAAACATGTAGGCAGAAATAACAAAACAAAATAAAACCAGCATAGAATGCCAGATCGTGTTAATTTCTAAAGAAAAGAAAATAAAGGAGTAACATAGGACAAAAGGGATGAAGGCTTGGGCTAGATAGGGAAGGACTTTCTGAAGAATACTATTCATCATATTCTTTGGTGTGGAAAGATATTATTTCACAGAAACGAATGAAATATAGTAAGGTTTAAAATTTTACCCGATGTCAGACATATATAGTCAGTCAAGAAGCTGGGATTTAAAAAAAAAAAATTGTTTATTTTATTTGACAGATAGAGATCATAAGTAGGCAGAAAGGTAGGCAGAGAGAGAGAGAAAAGAGGAAGCAGGCTCCCTGCCGAGCAGAGAGCCTGATGCAGGGCTGATCCCAGGATCCTGACCTGAGCCGAAGGCGGAAGCTTTAACCCACTGAGCCACCCAGGCGACCCAAGAAGCTGGGATTTTAAATCTTTCTTGGTTTCACAGTCCTGCAATCAACATTGTATTTCAAAGAAAAGACAGTGCAACTATTTGACAGGATTTTTTAAACTGATCAAATATGAATAATATGAATATGAATAAGAAAACAAAGAATAATAAGTGAGAAAATATTCTTTTTATATTTTGAATTTGGGTAACTGGGACAAAAAGTAACTTAGAAATAAGTAACTTAGCATTTGAAGAGTTGTGGTAGAAAGTTAAGTTTGGTCATGTTTATTTGAGACAGAATATTGATACAGAGATACCAACCAGGCATTGGAAATGTAGATCTAAAATTCAAACGTAATGTTCTAAGTTTAATATGTAAATTCAGTAGTCATTGGTCTGAGGGCATGGTTGAAGCCAAAGCACCAGAAGAAAATATAGGAATCAGTATGGGAGCTAAGGACACAGCCTTAGGGCAGTTTCATTTTATGGATACAAAGCAGTGGGACCAATGATGATAACAGGGAATTAATTTCAGGAGGTAGGAGGAAAAACAGAGAGATGGCTTATTATCACTTAGTTTAAGGGAAATGGATGATTGAAAAAAATTAAGGATGTTTTTAAAGGTCAAGAAAAATTATCATGGAAACAAAACTATTTCAAAAACTTCTGTTGAAGAGGTTTGTGCATCTTTGGAATTTCATTAACTTTCAGGAATGGATACAGAATTGTAATGGGTTAATATGTAATTACCGAGTATAGAAGGTTTTATGAGAAAATTTTGGACTGAGGAAAGATGATGCCTTAGCTGCCAGAAATAGGCTTAATGGGAAATATTTTTAAAAAGTGAGATGTTCCTACTTTAGTATATTTTTAAGCTGAGGGAAATACATTTTAATTTAAAAGATAAGATTAAAAATGTCAGAAATAGAATGATTGAAGGAAAAAAACCATTGTATAAAAAACATGAATGGAGTGCATCACAGATGGAGTAAGCCTTAAAGAGGTATAGGTATACCTAATTATGGCAGAATTTTATGGTAGAGATTTAAAGAAATCTATTTGAATAACAGTTTTTCAGTTTACTGATAAATTTTTACTCATTTCTGCTATAAGCAATATTATTTTGGTTATTCTTTACTTACTGAAAGGTTTAATTTAGAACAATAAACTCTTGAATAAATGACAATCTATGAGAATATAAACTTATTTAGTAATGTTTGAAATATATATTTCAGAACTTTTTTTTTTTACACTTATTATTGAGTACAAGAATACTATGAAAACTGGGGAAGAGGAATTAAAGTGGTGGAGTAGTAGGGGAACCCTGGCTTGCCTCATCTCTTGGTCCCCAACGAGATTAACATCAAATCATTTTGAACAACTAGGAAATTGATTTGAGAATTAAGAAAACAATCTGCACAATTGGAAGGAGAGAATGTGGCAGAAGGGAGATTCAGCCATGTGAATTGGAGGAGAGAAAAGCCAGGTGCTGCGGGGAGGAGGGAGCCCTTTTCATGGATAGAAGTCAGGGAGAATAAGTGGCCTGTAGGGTTCATGCAAGATGCTGTCATGGGGATCCCCAAGGCTGCTCTGAGAGAGACTGTTCCCCTTCCTAGAGGGCATAATGCTTTTGCATGGACCAAGGATCCTCTGGGCACCACTGAGCGGCGGTTCAGCAGCTGGGGACAGAGGCACATGTAGAGAGCAGATGATCTGGTTGAACCTTTTGGCTGTACACCTTCCTGGGTGCCCAGAGCCTGTGCTGAAGCACCACCCCATTTGTTGAAGAGACTGTTTTGTTGTTGTTGTTGTTGTTGTTGTTGTTGTTGTTTTTTCCCCATTGGATGTTCTTTCCTGCTTTGTTGAAGATTAGCCGACCATACAGTTATGGGTCCATTACTGGATTTTCTATTCTGTTCTATTGATCAATGTGTCTGTTTTTGTGCCAGTACCATACTGTCTTGATCACTACAACTTTGTAATATAACTTGAAGTCCAGAATTGTGATGTCTCCAGCTTTGCTTTTCTTTTTCCAGGTTGCTTTGGCTATTTGGGGTCTTTTGTGGTTCCATTTAAACTTTAGGATTGTTTGTTCTAGCTCTGTGAAAGATGTGTTGGTATTTTGATAAGGATTGCAGGATATGTGTGGATTACTTTGGTAGTATATACATTTTAACAATATTTGGTCTTCTAATCTATTAGCATGGAATGTTTTTCCATTTCTTTGTATCATCTTCAATATCTTTCATAAGTGTTTTATAGTTTTCAGGTACAGATCTTTTACCTCTTTGCTTTGTATAATCCTTGATATTTGATGGGTTTTGGTGCAATTGTAAATGGGATTGGTTCCTTGATTTCTCTTTGTGCTGCTTCATTATTAGTGTATAGAAATGCAACACATTACTGTACCTTGGCCTGTATCCTGCAGCTTTATTGAATTTGTGTATCAGTTCTAGCAATTTTCAGGGGGACTCTTTGGGTTTTCTACATAGAGTATGATGTCATCTGAATATAGTGAAAGTTTGACTTCTTCCTTGCTGATTTGGATGACTCTTATTTCTTTTTGTTGTTTGATTGCTGGGGCTAGGACTTCTAGCACTATTTTATTTTATTTTATTTTTTATTAATTTTTTATTTTTTCAGCGTAACAATATTCATTATTTTTGCACCACACCCAGTGCTCCATGCAGTCCGTGCCCTCTCCAATACCCACTACCTGGCTCCCCCAACCTTCTACCCCCTGCCCCTTCAAAACTCTCAGATTGTTTTTCAGAGTCCATAGTCTCTCATGGTTCACCTCCCCTTCCAATTTCCCTCAACTCCCTTCTCCTCTCCATCTCCCTCTTGTCCTCCATGCTATTTGTTATGCTCCACAAATAAGTGAAACCATATGATAATTGACTTTCTATGCTTGACTTATTTCACTCAGCATAATCTCTTCCAGTCCCGTCCATGTTGCTACAAAAGTTGGG
>NW_022632835.1:0-8608 GCF_010015895.1 Lontra canadensis | reverse complement strand
TGTGTCTGATAGCCATTTGTATGTCTTCATTGGAGAAGTGTCTGTTCTATTTTTTATACCAATATCGTACTGTTTGGATTACTGTGGGTTTGTAATATAGTTTAAAATGAGGGTGATGATACCTCTAGCTTTATTCTCCTTCAGGATTGCTTTGGCTATTCAGGGTCTTCTGTGTTTCCCTATACATTTTAAGATTCTTTTTTCCTTTTCTTTGAAAAATGCCTTTGGAATTTAAAAGGGAGTATACTGAGTATGTAGATTGTTTTGGGTAATATTATTTTAACAAGATTTATTCTTTCAGTCCAGAACATGGGATATCTTTCCATTTATTTGTCTCTTACTCTTTCTTTTATCCATATTTTATAGTTTTCAGTGTGCAGTGTGCAGATCTTTTCACCTCCTTGGTTAAATTCATTCTAGGTATTTTACTCTTTCTGATGCAATTTTATATGGGATTGGTGTTCTTAATTTCTCTTTCTTTAGCTTATTACTAGTGTATAGAAATGCAGCAGATATCTGTATATTGGTTTTGTATCCTGCAACTTTACTAATTGATTTATTAGCTGAATAATTTTTTGGCAAAGTCTTTAGGATTTTCTGTATATAATATGTCATCTGCAAATGCTGACAGTTTTGTTTCTTCCTTTCTGATTTGTATGCCTTTTGTTTCTTTTCCTTGATTAATTATTCTGGCTGGAACTTTTAATATTGTGTTGAATAAAAGTGGAAAGAGTGGACAGCTTTGCTTTGTTCCTGTTCTTAGAGGAAAAGCTTTCGATTTTCACTATTGAATATGATGTTAGCTGTGGGCTTGTCGTTTATGGCCTTTATTATGTTGAGGTACATTCCCTCTGTACCTACTTGTTAAGAGTTTTTATCATGAATAAATGTTGAATTTTGTCAAATTCCTTTATCTATTGAGATGATCATGATTTTTGACTTTCATTTTTGTTAATGTGGTGTATCACATTGATTGATATGGCTCCTTAATTCTCTATGTTTAGAAAATTTTAGAATTGGCCTACTACGAAGGAATTTTTACTGAACAAAGTATATATGTCTATTCATTTAATTATACTAATAATGATAACATATTGTAGATGAACAATGTATTGTTTTTACTCCAGTAACCATTGGATAATTAGAGATTCTTTTTTGGATTATTAATCAGCAATTTGCCAGTTTGGAAAATATTGAATTTTAGAAGATGTTTAATGTTTTTCATTTTCCATGTAATTTATAGAAAATTAATATTTGTATTAAGATGTTATTATTAATAATATTTCAGATAAAGAGTCTACCAGATACCAAATTTTGGAGTGGATTGAAGAAACTAAAACTCCTCTATCTTCATGACAATGGGTTTGCAAAGTTAAAGAATATATGTATGTTATCTGCCTGTCCAAGTCTCATTGCCCTCACTATGTTCGATTGTCCAGTGAGCCTTAAAAAAGGATATAGACATGTTCTTGTCAACAGTATATGGCCTCTCAAAGCACTGGATCATCATGTGATTTCTGATGAAGAAATAATTCAGAACTGGCATCTTCCCGAAAGATTCAAAGCATATAACCACCGACTTTTCTTTAATTTCTGCCCTGCTTTGAAAAAGGTAATTGGATTCATTAGAGTTTCATTTCAGTTAAACCTAAGTTATATGAACTAATATATTCTGTATCATTTTTTAAAATTTCATAAACTAGTGAATATATTAGTAGTATTATATCTGAGAATTTATAGAAGCTTATATGCCTACTGCATAAAAATTGCTGAGCATAAAATATCAAATTGTAGAGAAATATATTTTTGGTTTCTATTATGTTTTAATATAATAGCTTTATGAGATATAACTTAAATACAATAAAATTAACTCATTATATATATATGATTTAATGATTTTAGTAAATCAATTGTGTTATGTAACCATCTCCACATTCCAGTGTTAGAAATTTCCACTACTCCAAAAGTTTCCTTCTTTCCCATGTGCAGTTAATTTCTAATCCCATCGCCAGTCATAGGTACCATTAGTCTGGTTTCTGTTTCTATGAAATTGCTTTACTAATTATTTTATATGAATCAAGTCATACAATACACAGTCTTACCCAGCTGCCTTTTTTCACTTAGTGTGATATGTTTGAGGCTCATTTATTTTGTATCAGCAGTTAGTTACTTAGTAGTTAGTTACTTTTGATTGTGGAATAATTATCCATTATATGAATATACTGCATTTTTTTTTGTTCATTCACCAGTTGATGGATGTTTAGATTATTTTCAGTTTTTGCTATTTGAATGATGCTGTTATGAACACCTACTTAACATGTAGATATACGTTTTCATTTTTCTTGGGTAGATTCTTAGGAGTGCAAATGAGGGGTTTATGGTAAGTTTATGCTTAATTTTGTAAAACACTAAATTGCTTTCTAAACAGTAGAAACCAAAAATACATAAGGGTTCTAGTTTCTGTATGTCCTTTCAAACACTAGTATTTTTTGTATTTTAAACTATTAGACATTCTAGTAGATATAAATTGGTATTTTATTTTGGTTTTAATTTTTATTTCCCTAAGGAATAATGGTGGTAAGCACTTTTCATCTGCTTATCAATTATACATACTTTTATCAAATGCCTATGCAATATTTTGCTCATTTTGAAAGTGGGTTGTTTGTCTTATTGTGTTGTAAGAATAAATCCATGGATATAAATCCTTTATCAGATATATGTATTACAAATATTTTTTTCTCAGCCTCTAGCTCATCTTTTCATTTTCTTGGTGGTCTCTTAGAGCATAAAAATTTTGAGTTTTAAGACACCTAGGTTATGAATTTTTTTCTTTTATGGATTATGCTTTTGGAATTGTATCTAAGAACTCTGCCTAAGGTCATAAAATTGTTTCTATGTTTTTTCCTAGAAGTTTAATAATTTTAGCTAAAACTTAGACTGTGTTTCGTTTTGAATGAATTTTTATGTATGGTGTGAATTAAGGGTGTAATTTCATTTTTTTTTTTGGCATGTATTCAATTTGTTGAAAAGATTATTCTTTCCCAGGTGAACTATCTGGATATCTTTGTCTGAAATCAATTGGCCATAAAATGGAAGGTTAATTTCTGGACTCTTAGTTATATTCTAATGGTCTATATATTTATCCTTATTCCAGTAGCACACAGTCTGATTATTGTAGATAGCTTTGTAGTTAAGTTTTGAAATAGGGAAGTATGCGTCCTCCAACTTTGCTCTTCTTTTTCAATATTGCTTTGGCTATTCAGGGTCCCTTGCATTTACAAATGAATTTTAGGATCAGCTTGTCAATTTCTACAATATTCCTGGTGGGATAGTGATAAAGATTCCATTGAATTTATATATCAATTTGTGGAGATTGCCATCTTTACAATAGTGAGTATTCTCATTCTTGAATGTGAACTGTTCTCAATTTATTTAGATATTCTTTAATTCTCTCAGCATTGTTTTATAGTTTTCATTGTGCAAGTTTTACAGTTGTCTTGTCAAAATTTATTTCTATGTATTTTATTCATTTTGATTTTGTGATGAATTATTTTCTTAAATTCATTTTTGGATTATTTGTTACTAATATATAGAAATACAATTGATAATTTAATCTTATATTCTTCCACCTTGCTATTTTCATTTTTTATTTCTTGAAGATTGTGTTGATTAAAAATTTTGTTTTTTAAATAGATAGCGGATCTCTAATTTTTTTTTTCAGGTTTTCTATATTTGGGCGATTCCATTGGGAATTAGTTTCTTTTTTTCAATTCTGTAAAAGACAATTTGGAATATTAATGGAAGTGGATAAAAATATTAAATTCTTGGGGCACCTGGGTGGCTCAGTGGGTTAAGCCTCTGCCTTCGGCTTGGATCATGGTCCCAGGGTCCTGGGATGGAGCTCCGCATCAGGCTCTCTGCTCAGTGGGGAGCCTGCTTCCCCCTCTCTCTCTGCCTGCCTCTCTGCCTGCTTGTGATTTCTCTCTCTGTCAAATAAATAAATAAATCTTTAAGAAAATATTAAATTCTTAATTAATTTGGTGACATGGCATGTTGAAATCATCATTATATGTTGATATTTTTTAATGCTGAAAGCATTGATTGAGAAACCATATCTAGTTGTAGATTACAAAATGCTTAAATGGATAGATAAAAAATATTTAAAAAATGATTCATGGCATGAATATTAGGGTAGATAGATCATGTAAGAATTTAAAAGAGAGGAGTTTTGCAGGTGTTAGAAAAGTAAAACTACATAGGAAGTAAAAAAAGTATATTGCAGAACATATTTATAATCTGTTCTAAATATATCTAAATCTATATCTGTCTATCTCTCTATGCATTGACAATTGATAAAGAATGGAAAATCAGCTGAACAGTGATCACATTTGAAAGGGTGTATAAACAATGAACCATGATTATGCATGGAGATTAGGAAGTTAGAAAACTTTATAACTGCATACAATTATTTATAAAAAGTTATGAATATATTAATGATTTTGAAATAATAGTTAAAAATTTTAGAGAAATAAAAAAGTGAAGCCAGTATTTAATTCTGGGTGTCTTAACCCGGGCCCTAAAAGAAGAATTTCATTTGTGTTCTAGTAGGGTATTGATATAATCGAAAGTAGGAACATACTTGACTTTTTTTTAACATGACTTTTTTAAGGACAATCAAAATGACTGATGTTCATTTAAGCAATTAATAGGAAATTAGTGGGGATATGAAAAGAACCTTGGATGACATACTAAGGAGTTTAGACTTCTTAATGAATGCAATGAAGATCTATTGTAGTTATTTGAGGAGGAAATTAGAGTGGTTCTACCATAACTGGTGCTCTATGAATAAATGTTATTGACAAACTTTTTTAAAGGAAATTAATTCAGTATTTTGCTATCAGGTTAATGGAGGTTAGGAGACAGATGAGAGCAGAGAGATCAATTACTGTAGGCCAGAAATTATGTGATTAGAGTTGATATAGACAGACAGTAGTGGCAAAGAAGAAAGAAGATAGACAGTATAGAGGACAGACACTCAATAAAGTCATTGTGGTAGGCACTTTATATATTTTATTCCTTCATTCCTTTACCAAATATGCATTGATCACCTAATATGTGAGCAAGATTATTCTGGACTCTGTGGTAAATAATACCAACAAAGGTTCTTCTCTCGTAAAGTTCAGTGGGAAGGCACAGAAAGTAAACATGTAGGCAGAAATAACAAAACAAAATAAAACCAGCATAGAATGCCAGATCGTGTTAATTTCTAAAGAAAAGAAAATAAAGGAGTAACATAGGACAAAAGGGATGAAGGCTTGGGCTAGATAGGGAAGGACTTTCTGAAGAATACTATTCATCATATTCTTTGGTGTGGAAAGATATTATTTCACAGAAACGAATGAAATATAGTAAGGTTTAAAATTTTACCCGATGTCAGACATATATAGTCAGTCAAGAAGCTGGGATTTAAAAAAAAAAAATTGTTTATTTTATTTGACAGATAGAGATCATAAGTAGGCAGAAAGGTAGGCAGAGAGAGAGAGAAAAGAGGAAGCAGGCTCCCTGCCGAGCAGAGAGCCTGATGCAGGGCTGATCCCAGGATCCTGACCTGAGCCGAAGGCGGAAGCTTTAACCCACTGAGCCACCCAGGCGACCCAAGAAGCTGGGATTTTAAATCTTTCTTGGTTTCACAGTCCTGCAATCAACATTGTATTTCAAAGAAAAGACAGTGCAACTATTTGACAGGATTTTTTAAACTGATCAAATATGAATAATATGAATATGAATAAGAAAACAAAGAATAATAAGTGAGAAAATATTCTTTTTATATTTTGAATTTGGGTAACTGGGACAAAAAGTAACTTAGAAATAAGTAACTTAGCATTTGAAGAGTTGTGGTAGAAAGTTAAGTTTGGTCATGTTTATTTGAGACAGAATATTGATACAGAGATACCAACCAGGCATTGGAAATGTAGATCTAAAATTCAAACGTAATGTTCTAAGTTTAATATGTAAATTCAGTAGTCATTGGTCTGAGGGCATGGTTGAAGCCAAAGCACCAGAAGAAAATATAGGAATCAGTATGGGAGCTAAGGACACAGCCTTAGGGCAGTTTCATTTTATGGATACAAAGCAGTGGGACCAATGATGATAACAGGGAATTAATTTCAGGAGGTAGGAGGAAAAACAGAGAGATGGCTTATTATCACTTAGTTTAAGGGAAATGGATGATTGAAAAAAATTAAGGATGTTTTTAAAGGTCAAGAAAAATTATCATGGAAACAAAACTATTTCAAAAACTTCTGTTGAAGAGGTTTGTGCATCTTTGGAATTTCATTAACTTTCAGGAATGGATACAGAATTGTAATGGGTTAATATGTAATTACCGAGTATAGAAGGTTTTATGAGAAAATTTTGGACTGAGGAAAGATGATGCCTTAGCTGCCAGAAATAGGCTTAATGGGAAATATTTTTAAAAAGTGAGATGTTCCTACTTTAGTATATTTTTAAGCTGAGGGAAATACATTTTAATTTAAAAGATAAGATTAAAAATGTCAGAAATAGAATGATTGAAGGAAAAAAACCATTGTATAAAAAACATGAATGGAGTGCATCACAGATGGAGTAAGCCTTAAAGAGGTATAGGTATACCTAATTATGGCAGAATTTTATGGTAGAGATTTAAAGAAATCTATTTGAATAACAGTTTTTCAGTTTACTGATAAATTTTTACTCATTTCTGCTATAAGCAATATTATTTTGGTTATTCTTTACTTACTGAAAGGTTTAATTTAGAACAATAAACTCTTGAATAAATGACAATCTATGAGAATATAAACTTATTTAGTAATGTTTGAAATATATATTTCAGAACTTTTTTTTTTTACACTTATTATTGAGTACAAGAATACTATGAAAACTGGGGAAGAGGAATTAAAGTGGTGGAGTAGTAGGGGAACCCTGGCTTGCCTCATCTCTTGGTCCCCAACGAGATTAACATCAAATCATTTTGAACAACTAGGAAATTGATTTGAGAATTAAGAAAACAATCTGCACAATTGGAAGGAGAGAATGTGGCAGAAGGGAGATTCAGCCATGTGAATTGGAGGAGAGAAAAGCCAGGTGCTGCGGGGAGGAGGGAGCCCTTTTCATGGATAGAAGTCAGGGAGAATAAGTGGCCTGTAGGGTTCATGCAAGATGCTGTCATGGGGATCCCCAAGGCTGCTCTGAGAGAGACTGTTCCCCTTCCTAGAGGGCATAATGCTTTTGCATGGACCAAGGATCCTCTGGGCACCACTGAGCGGCGGTTCAGCAGCTGGGGACAGAGGCACATGTAGAGAGCAGATGATCTGGTTGAACCTTTTGGCTGTACACCTTCCTGGGTGCCCAGAGCCTGTGCTGAAGCACCACCCCATTTGTTGAAGAGACTGTTTTGTTGTTGTTGTTGTTGTTGTTGTTGTTGTTGTTTTTTCCCCATTGGATGTTCTTTCCTGCTTTGTTGAAGATTAGCCGACCATACAGTTATGGGTCCATTACTGGATTTTCTATTCTGTTCTATTGATCAATGTGTCTGTTTTTGTGCCAGTACCATACTGTCTTGATCACTACAACTTTGTAATATAACTTGAAGTCCAGAATTGTGATGTCTCCAGCTTTGCTTTTCTTTTTCCAGGTTGCTTTGGCTATTTGGGGTCTTTTGTGGTTCCATTTAAACTTTAGGATTGTTTGTTCTAGCTCTGTGAAAGATGTGTTGGTATTTTGATAAGGATTGCAGGATATGTGTGGATTACTTTGGTAGTATATACATTTTAACAATATTTGGTCTTCTAATCTATTAGCATGGAATGTTTTTCCATTTCTTTGTATCATCTTCAATATCTTTCATAAGTGTTTTATAGTTTTCAGGTACAGATCTTTTACCTCTTTGCTTTGTATAATCCTTGATATTTGATGGGTTTTGGTGCAATTGTAAATGGGATTGGTTCCTTGATTTCTCTTTGTGCTGCTTCATTATTAGTGTATAGAAATGCAACACATTACTGTACCTTGGCCTGTATCCTGCAGCTTTATTGAATTTGTGTATCAGTTCTAGCAATTTTCAGGGGGACTCTTTGGGTTTTCTACATAGAGTATGATGTCATCTGAATATAGTGAAAGTTTGACTTCTTCCTTGCTGATTTGGATGACTCTTATTTCTTTTTGTTGTTTGATTGCTGGGGCTAGGACTTCTAGCACTATTTTATTTTATTTTATTTTTTATTAATTTTTTATTTTTTCAGCGTAACAATATTCATTATTTTTGCACCACACCCAGTGCTCCATGCAGTCCGTGCCCTCTCCAATACCCACTACCTGGCTCCCCCAACCTTCTACCCCCTGCCCCTTCAAAACTCTCAGATTGTTTTTCAGAGTCCATAGTCTCTCATGGTTCACCTCCCCTTCCAATTTCCCTCAACTCCCTTCTCCTCTCCATCTCCCTCTTGTCCTCCATGCTATTTGTTATGCTCCACAAATAAGTGAAACCATATGATAATTGACTTTCTATGCTTGACTTATTTCACTCAGCATAATCTCTTCCAGTCCCGTCCATGTTGCTACAAAAGTTGGG
>NW_022632834.1:0-8613 GCF_010015895.1 Lontra canadensis | reverse complement strand
GGACATAGATATTTAAAATTGTTAGATCTTCTTGTTGGACAGATCCTTTGAGTATGATATAGTGTCCTTCCTCATCTCTTATTATAGTCTTCGGCTTAAAATCTAATTGATCTGATATCAGAATTGCCACTCCTGCTTTCTTCTGATGCCCATTAGCATGGTAAATTCTTTTCCAATCCCGCCATTTTAAATCTGGAGGTGTCTTTGGGTCTAAAATGAGTTTCTTGTAGGCAACATATAGATGGGTTTTCTTTTTTTATCCATTCTGATAATCTGTGTCTTTTGATTGGGGCATTTAGCCCATTAACATTCAGGGTAACTATTGAGAGATATGAATTTAGTGCCATTGTATTGCCTGTAAGGTGACTGTTACTGTATACTGTCTCTGTTCCTTTCTGATCTACTACTTTTAGGCTCTCTCTTTGCTTAGAGGACCCCTTTCAATATTTCCTGTAGAGCTGGTTTGGTGTTTGCAATTTCTTTCAGTTTTTGTTTGTCCTGGAAGCTTTTAATCTCTCCTTCTATTTTCAATGATAGCCTAGCTGGATATAGTATTCTTGGCTGCATGTTTTTCTCGTTTAGTGCTCTGAATATATCATGCCATTTCTTTCTGGCCTGCCAGGTCTCTGTGGATAAGTCTGCGGCCAATCTAATATTTTTACCCTTGTATGTTACAGACTTCTTTTCCTGGGCTGCTTTCAGGATTTTCTCTTTGTCACTAAGACTTGTAAATTTTACTATTAGGTGACGGGGTGTGGACCTATTCTTGTTGATTTTGAGGGGGGGTTCTCTGAACCTTCTGTATTTTGATGCTTGTTCCCTTTGCCATATTGGGGAAATTCTCTCCAATAATTCTCTCCAATATACCTTCTGCTCCCCTCTCTCTTTCTTCTTCTTCTGGAATCCCAATTATTCTAATGTTGTTTCGTCTTATGGTGTCACTTATCTCTCGAATTCTGCCCTCGTGGTCCAGTAGCTGTTTGTCCCTCTTTTGCTCGGCTTCTTTATTCTCTGTCATTTGGTCTTCTATACCGCTAATTCTTTCTTCTGCCTCATTTATCCTAGCAGTGAGAGCCTCCATTTTTGATTGCACCTCATTAAGAGCTTTTTTGATTTCAACTTGGTTAGACTTTAGTTCTTTTATTTCTCCAGAAAGGGCTTTTATATCTCCCAAGAGGGTTTCTCTAATATCTTCCATGCCTTTTTTGAGCCCAGCTAGAACTTTGAGAATCGTCATTCTGAACTCTAGATCTGACATATTACCAATGTCTGTATTAATTAGGTCCCTAGCCTTAGGTACTGCCTCTTTTTCTTTTTTTTTTTTTTTTTGGTGAATTTTCCCGCCTTGTCATTTTGTCCAGATAAGAGTATATGAAGGAACAAGTAAAATACTAAAAGGGTGGCACCACCCCCAGGAAAATATGCTTTAACCTAATCAGAAGAGATCCCAAATCGTGAGGGGGGAGAAAGGGGATAAAAAGAGGTTCAGAAAGAAAAAAAAAAGTGAAACAATTAAAAGAAGAAAACGAATAAAGAAAAAATATAAAAAGGATATATATATATATATATATATATATATATATTAGATAAACTAGTTAAAAATCTTTAAAAAAGAAAAGGGTAAATGTTAAAAAAAATTGGCAGAAGAAGAGAAAAAATTGAAAAAAAAATTAAATTAACTGCAAGCCTAAAGAATCATGGGGAGAAAGCCATGAGTTCCGTGCTTTGCTTTCTCCTCCTCTGGAATTCTGCTGCTCTCCTTGGTATTGAAACTACACTCCTTGGTAGGTGAACTTGGTCTTGGCTGGATTTATTGTTGATCTTCTGGGGGAGGGGCCTGTTGTAGTGATTCTCAAGTGTCTTTGCCCCAGGCGGAGTTGTACCGCCCTTACCAAGGGCCGGGCTGAGTAATCCGCTCGGGTTTGCTTTCAGGAGCTTTTGTTCCCTGAGCACTTTCCGTAGAGTTCTGGAGGACAGGAATGAAGATGGTGGTCTCCCAGTCTCTGGCCCGGAAGAGCCAAGAGCCCAGGGCCCCACTCCTCAGTGCGCCCTCAGAGAACAGCGCCTAATTTCTCCCATCACCTTGGCCTCCTGCCACGCACCGAGCTGACCGAGCATGCGACCGGTTCAAGGTAACCCGGAGTTTAGAGCTCACTCCTCGGCTCTGTCTCTGTAGCTGGCTTCCCCGTTCTAATACCTGCAAGCTCTGTGACACTCAGACACCCCCAATCCTTCTGTGACCCTGTGGGACCTGAGGCCATGCTGACCCTGCCTGGGCTTCACCACGGTTAAACCTCTGGAGCGATGTCCCTCAGTGGAACAGAATTTTAAAAGTACTGATTTTGTGCTCCGTTGCTCCGCCGCTTGCTGGGAGCTGGCCCCTCCCCCTGAGGTCTATCTTCCCGTCACTTTGGAGTCACTTCTCCGCCAGTCCTACCTTTCAGAAAGTGGTTGATTTTCTGTTTCTAGAATTGCTGTTCTTCTCATCAATCTCCCGTTGGATTTGTAGGTGTTTGCAATCTTTAGATAAGCTATCTAGGTGATCTCCCGCTACCAGAAGTAGTCTCAGCCTGCTACTTCTCCGCCATCTTGACCCACCCATCTTTTGGGAGGTTTATCATCACTTCTTCAATCTCATTACTAGATATCGGTCTATTCAGGCTGTCACTTTCTTCCTGGTTCAATTTTGGGAGTTTATAGATTTCCAGGAATGGATCCATTTCATCTAGGTTGCTTAGCATATTGGCATATAACTGTTGAAATAACTTCTGATGACTGTTTCTACTTTCGTGGTTTTAGTTGTGATCTTTCCTTTTTCATTCATAATTTTATGAATTTGGGCTTTCTCTCTTTTCTATTGGATTAGTGTGGCCAATGGTTTATCGATCTTCTTGATTCTTTCAAAAAACCAACTTCTAGTTTCATTGATATGTTCTACTGTATCTCTGGTATCTACCTCATTGATCTCTGATCTAATCTGGATTATTTCCCTTCTTATGTGTGGAGTTGGTTTTATTTGTTGTTGATTCTCCAGTTCCTTAAGGTGTAGAGACAGCTGCTGTGTTCTGGATTTTTCAATTTTTTTGAGGGAGGCTTGGATGGCTATGTATTTCCCGCTTAGGACTGCCTTTGCTGTATCCCATAGGTTTTGGACCAAAGTGTCTTCATTCTCATTGGTTTCCATGAATTGTTTCAGTTATTCTTTGATCTCCTGGTTGATCCAAGCATTCTTAAGCAAGGTGGTATTTAGCTTCCAGGTGTCTGAGTTCCTTCCAAACTTTTCTTCGTGATTGAGCTCCAGTTTCAAAGCATTGTGATCTGAGAATGTGCAGGGAATAATCTCAGTCTTTTGGTATCAGTTGAGTCCTGATTTGTGACCCAGTATGTGGTCTATTCTGGAGAAGGTTCCATGTGCACTTGAAAAGAATGAGTATTTTGTTGTTTTAGCGTGGAATATTCTGTATATATCTATGAGGTCCATCTGGTCCGATGTGTCATTCAATGCTCTTGTTTCTTTATTATATTTTCTGCTTCGATCATCTGTCTATTTCTGAGAGAGGCATCTTAAGATCTCCTACTAATAATGTATTTATATCAATATGACTCTTTATCTTGATTAACAGTTTTCTTATGTAATTGGCTGCTCCCATATTGGGGGCATAGATATTTACAATTGTCAGATCATCTTGGTGGATAGTTCCTTTAAGAATTATGTAGTGTCCTTCTGTATCTCTGACTACAGTGTTTGGTTTAAAATCTAATTTCTCTGATATGAGAATCACTATCCTGGCTTTCTTTTGAGGCCCATTGGCATGAAAGATGCTTCTCCATCCCTTCACTTTGAGTCTCGGTGTATCCTTAGGTTCGAAATGGGTCTCTTTTAGACAACATATGGATGGGTCCTGTCGTTTTACCCAATCTGCCACACTGTGTCATTTTATGGGCGCATTTAGGCCATTCACATTGAGAGTGATTATTGATAGATACGTTTTTATTGACATCATGTTACCTTTAAAGTCTTTCTTTCTGTAGATTGTCTCTATATTTCTGTTCAGTGTTATTCTTAGGATTTTTCTTCTTTTACGGAACCCCCCTTAATATTTCCTGCAGTGTTAGCTTGGTGGTTTCATAGTCTGTAAACCTTGCCAGTCTTGGAAACTCTTTTTTTTTTAAGATTTTTATTTATTTATTTGACAGACAGAGATCACAAGTAGGCAGAGAGGCAGGCAGAGAGAGAGGTGGAGGCATGTCCCTGTTTCTGCAGAGCAGAAAGCCCAACGTGGTGCTCAATCCCAGGACCCTGGGATCATGACTTTAACCAAAGGCAGAGGCCCAACCCACTGAGCCACCCAGGCGCCCTTCTTGGAAACTCTTTATCTCTCCATCCATTTTGAATGTCAGCCTTGCTGGATAAAGTATTCTTGGCTGCATGTTCTTCTCATTTAGTGCCCTGAATATATCTTGCCAGCCCTTTCTCAGTTGCCAGGTCTCTGTGGACAGGTCTGACGTTATTCTTATTGTCTTTCCTCTGTAAGTAAGGAGGCTCTTTGTCCTAGCGGCTTTCAAGAGATTGTATCTACAATTGTGATTCCTAAATTTGACTACCAGGTGCTTTGATGCTATTTTGGAATCTATAATCTTGGATGGAGATTGTTCGGCCTCTAGTACAGGAACACTGTTTCCATTCGTGAGATTGGGAACACTTTCATGAAGAACTTGTTCCACTCTATCTCCTAGACTTCTTTCTTTCTCCTCCCCTTCACGGATTCCAATAATTCTGATGTTTGAACATTTCATGGCATCATTTGTTTCCCCGATTTTGTTTTTGTGGCTTCTAAGCTGTTTTTTTCCAGTCTTCCTCCTGATGTTTTCTCTCTATCTGTTTGTCCTCCAGATCACTAATTATATCTTCTGTCTCAGTGACCTTAGCTTTTAGAGAATTTAGATTATATTGGAACTCATCGAGAGCTTTGTGAACCTCATCCCTGGTAGCTTTCAGTTCTGCCCTAACATTGTGAACTTTCACTTCGACACTAATCAATTCTATTTGGTCATCCATGGCTTTCTCCAACCTAGCTACTGCCTGGATAATTGTTAGCCTGAAATCTCTTTCTGACATATTGTCTATGTTGATAGCCATTAGCTCTGTTGCAGAAGGTCCATCCTCTGTATTTTTCTTCTGTTGGGCATTCCTCTTCTTAGTTATTTTGGTGAGAGATGACTGAACCTATGTAGCTGGATGTATCAACAGTAGTACAGTCAAGGTGCACCCTGGAATGCTTCTGAGCAATCAGGGTTCCCCACCCAAACAAGAGAAAAAAAGAAAAGAAAAAGAAAAAAGAAAGAGAGACAGGAAAAAAAGGGAAGATAAAAGAGTAGGGTCAGCCCAAATGGACCCAAGGTAACATTGATGAAGTATACAATCAAAAACAGACAAACAAAAAGACTGATAAAATATATGACTAGAGAAAAAACTATATATATATATAAGCAAATAAAGCAAGAACCTCGTCATAAAGAACCCCAAGTATAAGATTTATATACTATTAGGACAAACACAAAAACACAGAAACATTGGAGGAAGAAAAAGATGGGAGAGTGGTTATAAATTCTCAGTGTGGACGAGGAAGTTTGTTTTGATTCTTCCTGGATGTATGTTGAAATCTTTGTTGAAGGATTCAACTTTCCTAAGATAAAGGGGGATTAAAAATTGACTTACCTATAGGGGTAGCATTGATTGGGGAAAGGGGATTACCTTGAATTTTAACTCTATATGAATATTAGAAAATAAAAATAAAAAAGGAATAAACCAGACTAAACTAAACTAAATTTTTAAAAAAAGTTTAAAAATAGAAATGCAAAAGAAAAACACAGTTGTATGTATCAAAAAATTCAAGTTAAAAGTTTATTATGGAATTTTATGAACTGGACATCTCACTGTGATTGTATATAGGTTAAAAAATTATCTATATAAAAAAAATGAACCAGAATAGTGGGAACGAGTTAAAAATAAAAGTTGTCCTATGAAGTAGTGGTGGTTGTTCTCTTGTAGTCTTTTTTTTTTTTTTCTTTCATGGTTGGTTTTCTGGGGGAGGGGCCTGCCACGTGGGTTTTCAGTCAATGATGTTCCCTGAGTTAAGTCTTCCCGCCCCCCTCAAGGGGGATAGACTCTGAGGAAACCGGTTTTTTCAGGCTTTTGTTCTCTGGAGGATTTTATGTTTGTTCACTTTTTTTTTTTTCCTCTCGCCTTCACTGCTTTTGATGGTTTTTGTAGGTTTAGAGGAAAGCAAACTGCACCCTGACCTCCCTCTCAGAGAGAAGCCTCAGCCTGGTCCCTGTGGGTGCTGCAGAGCCCATATAAATTCCCCCATGGCCGCTGGCAGAGCAGGTTCTGAGTCATGGTCCCTGGGGATGCAGGATCTTCTTCTTGTACCCAAAACCATAGCAGTGGTGGCTGTCTGGGCAGCTCCAGACTGCCAGAGTGGTTCTCAAGCAGCGATCACACACTGAGAGATTCCTGCTGGCCTGGGCTGGGAGTGCCTGATCTTTCTGGGTCTAAGAGCTCTGGGCTTGTGCATACCTCTCTCAGGGGAGGGTGTGGGTCATGCGTGCATCTCAGGCTGGGCATTCATGCACCTCTTTCAGGGGAGGGTAAGGGGCGTGTGCATCACAGGCTCTGTAGCATGGCTCGGCGTTCTGCTGTCTGGCGAGGCTCCCAGCCCCTCACAGGAGCCAGACCCCATGCGTTCTCAGGCATGCTGGTGGCTCAGGGACCAAAACCTGGTTTCTCCACCGCACTCTCTCTGGCTCAGTGCCCGGTGTGGCTCTCCTTGGTCCAGGGACTTAAGCCCCTTTCCCTCTGCCCCAATTCCCACAATTTCCCCCTGCGATCCTTGGCTCTTTTTGAGTGCTTTCAACCAGTCTCCAAGTTAATGCTGGTCCCCAGATGCAGGGCACTCTCGTATTACTTTCCAATTGGTCGCCCTGGTGTCTCCCTCCCTCTTTTGTTTATCTTCCTATATCAGTCTGACGTTCACACTCTGCTTTACCTGCCCACTGGCATCTTCTGCCCCTGTAAAGAGCCAGACGTGTATAATTCTTATCTCAGGCTGATTTCATGGGTGATCGGAGTTCTTTGGTAGATAATCAGCTCACTTCAGGGTACAGGTTGAAATGGCGCCTCCTCCTACTTCCCCGCCATTTTGTCCCCAAGCAGTATGTTTTTCTGGGGCCAGCTACAGTTCATGGTACACACAGAACCATGGTGGTAATGTCAAGTATTTGGTTCAGCAACAGAAACCCTAAAAATGAAACTATGTATAATAAAATTACACAACTACATACAGTAGAAAATGAATGCTAGTCTAAAGGACCATAAGGAAAATCAATTGCTAGGTGGGGACAGGGTGAAGAAGGTAAGAGGAAGGAGGAATTCCAAGGGAAGTACAGGAAGGTTTAGGGAGAATTGATTTTGACATTCTGGATATTGCTGATTCTGATAGCAGGGTTTACCATATCACACAGTCTACACACGTGCATTTCATCCTGTGTCAAGTACACACATCGCAGCTATTACAGATAATCCCAGAGATGATTTGAGAGGAACGTAAAGATAGTGAAATGTTAGAGACTTAAAAATAGAACTGCACAACACTAATTCTCTCTATTTTTAGGGAAAATCTAAAATGCAATCACACTTGCTCTGGTAACTGGCCTTCCTGTTCACATACTCTAAGCTGAATATATACTCAGAGGACGTGAAAATAGAGCCTTCATTCTGCTGATTAAAGCAGCCCAACCCTATACCTGTAGCTGGGAGAGGAGCCCCAGCCACCATATTTCCAGATGTTCCCATTAGATATTCTAATCAGGATAGAATAGAGAAAACTCACCATGGAGTTTGTTATTGGCTGGATTATCCTTGTTACTCTTTTAAAAGGTAATTTACAGAGAATAAGAGACCTTGAGTGTGAGAGTGGATATGAATGAGAGAAACACTGGCTGTGTGACAGTGTCCTGATGAGGATGTCTTGTGTCTGCAGCTGTCCCGTGTGAGGTGTAGCTGGTGGAGTCTGGGGTAGACCTGGTGAAGCCTGGGGGGTCCCTGAGCCTCTCTTGTGCAGCCTCTGGATTCACCTTCAGTAGTAATGCCATGTACTGGGTCCAGCAGCCTCCATGGAAGGGGCTGCAGTGGGTTGCAGATAGTAGCAGTGGTGGTAGTTACACACACTATACAGACTCTGTGAAGGTTCGATTCACCATCTCCAGAGACAATGGCAAGAGCACGCTCTATTTGGAGATGAACAGTCTGAGAGCCAAGGACACAACCGTATATTACTGTGCAAGAGATACAGTGAGGGGACATCAGTGTGATCCCAGACACAAACCTCACAGTAGGAAGGAATATGGACCACCACGGGGTGCACACTACTCACCAATTCTATCTTTAGCCCCAGGAGTAGATACAGATGGTGGTTATGAGCAGGTTTCCTCTCAGAGTCTGGTGCTTTCTCTCTCTTTATAGCTGTTTCCCCCAGGGAACCTCTCTGGACACATGGTTATGTGCTTACCTATTCATTCTCAGACATAAAAAAAGAAAAGTTGAAGAACTAC
>NW_022632833.1:0-8619 GCF_010015895.1 Lontra canadensis | reverse complement strand
TCTGAAAATACATGTACTTACTTCTCAGGTTGTTGTGAGACTCAAATAAATTATTTTGTAAAAGTACTTAGAACAGTCCAGGCACAGAGGACACATTCAATGTATAATCACTATTGTGAATTAAATCATTATTCATATCAATTAGAGAGGATCGATTTCCTAATATGGACTTATGCCAATGGGCAAATCACTTTGGGGGGTGGGAGGTTGGGGGAACCAGGTGGTGGGTATTAGAGAGGGCATGGACTGCATGGAGCACTGGGTGTGGTACAAAAACAATGAATACTGTTATGCTGAAAATTAAAAAAATGTGGTATAAAAAATTTAAAAAAATGAAATTTATTTCTGATGGACTTGAGGGTCAAATATTTTAAAACAGGAAGAAACCTACAAGGTAGTGTGGGTGAATATTTTTCAGACTTCCAAGTACAAATGATTTACAACAAATGAGCAGAATCCATAAAAATATTATGGATATTTTGACAGAATAAGAACGCAAAAGATCTGTGGGTCAAAAATACAACAAGCAAACTGAATAGGAGATGAAATTATATAATCTGCCAAAAATAAACTCCTCATTAGAAAAACAAATAGAGGAGGAGTCAAGATGGGAGAGAAGTAGCAGGCTGACACTACATCAGGTAGCAGGAGATAAGCTAGATAGCTTATCTAAAGATTGCAAACACCTACAAATCCAATGGGAGATCGAAGAGAAGAAGAACAGCAATTCTAGAAACAGAAAATCAACCACTTTCTGAAAGGTAGGACTTGCGGAGAAGTGAATTCAAAGTGATGGGAAGATAGACCGTGGGGGGAGGGGCCGGTGCCTGGCAAGCGGTGGAGCAACAGAGCACAAAATCAGGACTTAGCTGAGGGACATCACCCCAGAGGCTAAACCCGGGTGAAGCCCATGTGGGTTCAGCGTGGCCTCAGGTCCCGCAGGGTCACAGAAGGGTCAAGGGTGTCTGAGTGTCGCAGAGCTTGCAGGTATTAGAACGGGGAAGCCGGCTACAGAGACAGAGCCGAGTAGTGTGCTCTCAGCTCAGGGTTACCTTGAACCAGTCGCAGGCTCGGTCAGCTCGGAGCGTGGCGGGAGGCCAGGGAGACGGGAGTAATTGGGCGCTATTCTCTGAGGGTGTACTGAGGAGTGGGACCGGGCTCTTGGCTTCTCCAGGTCGGAGACTGGGAGGCCACCATTTTCATTCTTGTCCTCCAGAACTCTACGGAAAGCGCTCAGGGAACAAAAGCTCCTGAAAGCAAACTCAAGGGGATTACTCAGCCCGGCCCCTGGTAAGGGCGGTGCAATTCCGCCTGGGGCAAAGACACTTGAGAATCACTACAACAGGCCCCTCCCCCAGAAGATCCACAAGAAATCCAGTCAGGACCAAGTTCACCTACCAAGGAGTGCAGGTTCAATACCAGGGAGAGCAGTGGAATTCCAGAGGAGGAGAAAGCAAAGCATGAAACTCATGGCTTTCTCCCCATGATTCTTTAGTTTTTCAGTTAATTTAATTTTTTTTCAATTTTTTTTCTTCTTCTGCTAAATTTTTTTTAACTTTTACCCTTTTCTTTTTTAACGTTTTTAATCTAGTTTATCTAACACATATATATTTTTTTTATATTTTTTCTTTATTAGTTTTCTTTATTAAATTGTTTCTTTTTTTTTTTCTGAACCTCTTTTTATCCTCTTTCTCCCACCCCCCAGGATTTGGGATCTCTTCTGATTTTGTTAAAGTGTATTTTCCTGGGGTCTTTGCCACCCTTTTAGTATTTTATATGCTCCTTCATATACTCTTATCTGGACAAAATGACAAGGCAGAAAAATTCACCACAAAAAAAAGAACAAGAGGCAGTACCGAAGGCTAGGGAACTAATCAATACAGACATTGGTAATATGTCAGATATAGAGTTCAGAATGACGATTCTCAAGGTTCTAGCCAGGCTTGAAAAAGGCATGGAAGATATTAGAGAAACCCTCTCGGGAGATATAAAAGCGCTTTCTGGAGAAATAAAAGAACTAAAATCTAACCAAGTTGAAATAAAAAAAACTATTAATGAGGTACAATCAAAAGTGGAGGATCTCACTGCTAGGATAAATGAGGCAGAAGAAAGAATTAATGATATAGAAGACCAAATGACAGAGAATAAAGAAGCTGAGCAAAAGAGGGACAAACAGCTACTGGACCACGAGGGGAGAATTCGAGAGATAAGTGACACCATAAGACGAAACAACATTAGAATAATTGGGATCCAAGAAGAAGAAGAAAGAGAGAGGGGAGCAGAAGGTATATAGGAGAGAATTATTGGAGAGAATTTCCCTAATACGGCAAAGGGAACAAGCATCAAAATCCAGGAGGCGCAGAGAACCCCCCCTCAAAATCAACAAGAATAGGTCCACAACCCGTCACCTAATAGTAAAATTTACAAGTCTTAGTGATGAAGAGAAAATCCTGAAAGCAGCCTGGGAAAAGAAATCTGTAACATACAATGGTAAAAATATTAGATTGGCAGCAGACTTATCCACAGAGACCTGGCAGGCCAGAAAGAGCTGGCATGATATATTCAGAGCACTAAATGAGAAAAACATGCAGCCAAGAATACTATATCCAGCTAGGCTATCATTGAAAATAGAAGGAGAGATAAAAAGCTTCCAGGAAAAACAACAACTGAAATAATTTGCAAACACCAAACCAGCTCTACAGGAAATATTGAAAGGGGTCCTCTAAGCAAAGAGAGACCCTAAATTAGTAGATCAAAAAGGAATAGAGACAATATACAATAACAGTCACCTTACAGGCAATACAATGGCACTAAATTCATATCTCTCAATAGTTACCCTGAATGTTAATGGGCTAAATGCCCCAATCAAAAGACACAGGGTATCAGAATGGATAAAAAAACAAAAACCATCTATATGTTGTCTACAAGAAACTCATTTCAGACCTGAAGACACCTCCAGATTTAAAGTGAGGGGGTGGAAAACAATTTACCATGCTAATGGACATCAGAATAAAGCAGGGGTGGCAATCCTTATATCAGATCAATTAGATTTTAAGCCAAAGACTACGATAAGAGATGAGGAAGGACACTATATCATACTCAAAGGATCTGTCCAAGAAGATCTAACAATTTTAAATATCTCTGTCCCTAACATGGGAGCAGCCAACTATATAAACCAATTAATAACAAAATCAAAGAAACACATCAACAATCATACAATAATACTAGGGGACTTTAACACTCCCTTCACTGAAATGGACAGATCATCCAAGCAAAAGATCAACAAGGAAATAAAGGCCTTAAATGACACACTGGACCAGATGGATATCACAGATATATTCAGAACATTTCATCCCAAAGCAACAGAATACACATTCTTCTCTAGTGCACATGGAACATTCTCCAGAATAGATCACATCCTCGGTCCTAAATCAGGTCTCAACCGGTATCAAAAGATTGGGATCATTCCCTGCATATTTTCAGACCACAATGCTCTGAAGCTAGAACTCAATCACAAGAGGAAATTTGGAAAGAACCCAAAAACATGGAGACTAAACAGCATCCTTCTAAAGAATGAATGGGTCAACCAGGAAATTAAAGAAGAATTGAAAAAATTCATGGAAACAAATGATAATGAAAACACAACGGTTCAAAATCTGTGGGACACAGCAAAGGCATTCCTGAGAGGAAAATATATAGCGGTACAAGCCTTCCTCAAGAAATAAGAAAGGTCTCAAATACACAACCTAACCCTACATCTAAACGAGCTGGAAAAAGAACAAGAAAGAAACCCTAAACCCAGCAGGAGAAGAGAAATCATAAAGATCAGAGCAGAAATCAATGAAATAGAAACCAAAAAAACAACAGAACAAATCAACGAAACTAGGAGCTGGTTCTTTGAAAGAATTAATAAGATTGATAAACCCCTGGCCAGACTTATCAAAAAGAAAAGAGAGAGGACCCAAATAAATAAAATCATGAATGAAAGAGGAGAGATCACAACTAACATCAAAGAAATACAGACAATTATAAGAACATACTATGAGCAACTCTATGCCAACAAATTTGACAATCTGGAAGAAATGGGTTCATTCCTAGAGACATATAAACTACCACAACTGAACCAGGAAGAAACAGAAAGCCTGAACAGACCCATAACCAGTAAGGAGATTGAAACAGTCATCAAAAATCTCCAAACAAACAAAAGCCCAGGGCCATGCGGCTTCCCGGGGGAATTCTACCAAACATTTAAAGAAGAACTAATTCCTATTCTCCTGAAACTGTTCCAAAAAATAGAAATGGAAGGAAAACTTCCAAACTCATTTTATGAGGCCAGCATCCCCTTGATCCCAAAACCAGACAAGGATCCCATCAAAAAAGAGAACTACAGACCAATATCCTTGATGAACACAGATGCAAAAATTCTCACCAAAATACTAGCCAATAAGATTCAACAGTACATTAAAAGGATTATTCAACACGACCAAGTGGGATTTATTCAGGGCTGTAAGGTTGGTTCAACATCTGCAAATCAATCAATGTGATACAATATATTAATAAAAGAAAGAACAAGAACCATATGATACTCTCTATAGATGCTGAAAAAGCATTTGATAAAGTACAGCGTCCTTTTCTGATCAAAACTCTTCAAAGTGCAGGGATAGAGGGCAAGTACCTCATTATCATCAAAGCCATCTATGAAAAACACGCCGCAAATACCATTCTCAATGGAGAAAAACTGAAAGCTTTTCCGCTAAGGTCAGGAACACGACAGGGATGTCCATTATCACTACTGCTATTCAACATAGTACTAGAAGTCCTAGCCTCAGCAATCAGACAACAAAAGGAAATAAAAGCATCCAAATTGGCAAAGAAGAAGTCAAACTATCACTCTTCACAGATGATATGATACTATATGTGGAAAACCCAAAGACTCCACTCCAAAACTGCTAGAACTTGTACAGGAATTCAGTAAAGTGTCAGGATATAAAATCAATGCACAGAAATCAGTCGCATTTCTCTACACCAACAACAAGACAGAAGAAAGAGAAATTAAGGAGTCAATCCCATTTACAATTGCACCCAAAGCTATAAGATACCTAGGAATAAACCTAACCAAAGAGACTAAGAATCTATACACAGAAAACTATAAAGTACTCATGAAATAAATTGAGGAAGACACAAAGAAATGGAAAATTGTTCCATGCTCCTGGATTGGAAGAACAAATATTGTGAAAATGTCTGTGATACCCAAAGCAATCTACACATCTAATGCAATTCCTATCAAAATACCATCCATTTTTTTTTCAAAGAAATGTAACAAATAATCCTAAAATTTATATGGAAACAGAAAAGACCTCGAATTGCCAAAGGAATATTGAAAAAGAAAGCCATTGTTGGTGGCACCACAATTCTGGACTTCAAGCTCTATGACAAAGCTGTCATCATCAAGACAGCATGGTACTGGCACAAAAACAGACACATAGATCAATGGAACAGAATAGAGAGCCCAGAAATAGACCCTCAACTCTATGGTCAACTAATTTCGACAAAGCAGGAAAGAATGTCCTATGGGAAAAAGACAGCCTCTTCAATAAATTCTGTTGGGATAATTGGACAGCCACATGCAGAAAAATGAAACTGGACCATTTCCTTACACCACACACGAAAATAGACTCAAAATGGATGAAGGACCTCTATGTGAGAAAGGAATCCATCAAAATCCTTGAGGAGAACACAGGCATCAACCTCTTTGACCTCAGCCGCAGCAACTTCTTCCTAGGAACATCGCCAAAGGCAAGGGAAGCAAGGGCAAAAATTAACCATTGGGATTTCATCAAGATGAAAAGCTTTTGCACAGCAAAGGAAACAGTTAACAAGACCAACTGACAGAATGGGAGAAGATATTTGCAAACGACATATCAGATAAAGGGCTAGTGTCCAGAATCTATAAAGAACTTAACAAACTCAATACCCAAAGAACAAATAATCCAATCAAGAAATGGGCAGAAGACATGAACAGACATTTCTGCAAAGAAGACATCCAGATGGGCACAGACACATGAAAAAGTGCTCCACATCACTCGGCATCAGGGAAATACAAATCAAAACCACAATGAGATACCACCTCACACCAATCAGAATGGCTAAAATTAACAAGTCAGGAAATGATAGATCCTTGCGAGGATTCGGAGAAAGGGGAACCCTCCTACACTGTTGGTGGGAATGCAAGCTGGTGCAACCACTCTGGAAAACAGCATGGAGGTTCCTCAAAATGTTGAAAATAGAACTACCCTATGACCCAGCAATTGCACTACTGGGTATTTACCCTAAAGATACAAACGTAGTGATCCGAAGGGGCACGTGCACCCAAATGTTTATAGCAGCAATGTCCACAATAGCCAAACTATGGAAAGAACCTAAATGTCCATCAACAGATGAATGGATAAAGAAGAGGTGGTATATATATACACAATGGAATACTATGCAGCCATCAAAAGAAATGAAATCTTGCCATTTGCAACAACGTGGATGGAACTAGAGGGTATCATGCTTAGTGAAATAAGTCAATTGGAGAAAGACAACTATCATATGATCTCCCTGATATGAGGAAGTGGAGATGTAACATGGGGGGATAAGGGGGTAGGAGAAGAATAAATGAAACAAGACGGGATTGGCAGGAAGAGAAACCATAAGTGACTCTTTTTTTTTTTTTTTTAGTTTATTTTCAGCAAAACAGTATTTATTGTTTTTGCACCACACCCAGTGCTCCATGCAATCCGTGCCCTCTCTAATACCCACCACCTGGTTCCCCCAACCTCCCACCTCCCGCCCCTTCAAATCCCTCAGATTGTTTTTCAGATTCCATAGTCTCTCATGGTTCATCTCCCCTTCCAATTTTCCCCAACTCCCTTCTCCTCTCCAACTCCCCTTATCCTCCATGCTATTTGTTATGCTCCACAAATAAGTGAAACCATATGATAATTGACTCTCTCTGCTTGACTTATTTCACTCAGCATAATCTCTTCCAGTCCCGTCCATGTTGCTACAAAAGTTGAGTATTCATCCTTTCTGATGGAGGCATAATACTCCATAGTGTATGTGGACCACATCTTCCTTATCCATTCGTCCATTGAAGGGCATCTTGATTCTTTCCACAGTTTGGTGACCATGGCCATTGCTGCTATAAACATTGGGGTACAGATGGCCCTTCTTTTCACTACATCTGTATCTTTGAGGTAAATACCCAGTAGTGCAATTGTAGAGTCATAGGGAAGCTCTATTATTAATTTCTTGAGGAATCTCCACACTGTTGTCCAAAGTGGCTGCACCAACTTGCCTTCCCACCAACAGTGTAAGAGGGTTCTCCTTTCTCCACATCCCCTCCAACACATGTTGTTTCCTGTCTTGCTAATTTTGGCCATTCTAACTTGTGTAAGGTGATATCTCAATGTGGTTTTAATTTGAATCTCCCTGATGGCTAGTGATGATGAACATTTTTTCATGTGTCTGATAGCCATTTGTATGTCTTCATTGGAGAAGTGTCTGTTCATATCTTCCCATTTTTTGATATGATTATCTGTTTTTTTGTGTGTGGAGATTGAGGAGTTCTTTATAGATCCTGGATATCAGCCTTTTGTCTGTACTGTCATTTGCCAATATCTTCTCCCATTCTGTGGGTTGTCTCTTTGTTTTGTTGATTGTTTCCTTTACTGTGCAGAAGCTTTTGATATTGATGACATCCCAAAAATTCATTTTTGCCAAGCCCCACTTCCAATGCTTGGGATACTTCAGGGTACAAAGCAGACAAAAATTTTGTTCTCATAGAGATTGTGTTCTCAGAGGGAGGAAGACAGATCATATGCACTGAATAAGAACAAGCACATTTAATAATGTGTTGGTAGGATGGCCACTCTAGGAAAGAAGCAGAACTGGGAAAGGACAATGGGAGAAAGAGTAGAGGAGAGCAATGTTGTAGACAAGTCGTGTGCAGAGGCTACTTAGTCGGTGTTCTGGGAAGGCCTGCAACTCATATGATTCATCAACTCATCTATGAAATGAGGCACCAGCCAGGGGAAGAGAAGGGAAAGCTTAGGGCAGAAGCAACTTCACACGAAAAGGCCTTTCCTGAAGCCAAAATAAGCAAATCAAATTCATCCACAATGGTCCAAAATACCTACAGCCCATGTGAGTGAAGACAATTTGCCTTTTATATTCATGGCAATGGACAATTAAGTCTTGAATGTGTGGGTAAGTGCTCATGGAGGCTGTCTTCCGACATGTTTTCCATTCTTCTCCCACACAGATTCATTTATTTGTTCAGATGAGTTCATTCCCATGAACATATTTTACACTCTTGCAACAGATCTATGTAACAGGATATAAATGTCCCTTCCTTTCTCCCTTCCCTTCCCTTCCCTTTCTTTCCTTTCTTTTCTGTTCCTTCTAAAAAGATTTATTCATTTATTTTAAGAGAGAGAGAGTGAGTGCACGAAAGGAGGGCACAGGGAGGGAGAGAGGGAAAATCCTCAAGCAGACTCCTCGCTGAGTGTGGAGCCTAACCTGGCCTTGGTCCTAGGACCTGGAGTTCATGACCTGAGCTGAAATCAGGAGCCACCC
>NW_022632832.1:2700-8625 GCF_010015895.1 Lontra canadensis | reverse complement strand
ATTTCAGGGAACCACTGAGAAGAGAAGTTAAAGACCCCTGTAGGGTCACTGGGACCCTCAGTCTGGGCCCCGTTTTCAAATGAGGCCTCACAGTAGTGGCCAAGAGCCTGCATATTCTACTTGCCATGCCCCTAGGCCCCAATCCTAACCAAAGGTGGGGATTTCTGGTGGCCCGTACCTGGGGCTCTGCTCTGCAATCCCTCTTTCTGAAAGACCCCTGAGACAGAAAATAGGACTCCTCCCTTCCCACAGAATGACCCCAAATGATTGGGAGCCAGGAAAATCCCCAGAGAGGGAGAATCATCCATGGCACATGAGGCCACCCCTACATGCCATGGCCATCCTTGACACAAAATAAAGAGACAAAAGCCTGAGCTATGGCTTCACACTTGCCCTTCTTTCATACCCTGAGGAGCTCCCCTCATGGTCTGTACATTGGGCATGCCATGCCCTCGGCCCAAACCTACCTTGAGTCTGTATTTTCAGAGTTCTGTCCCTACAGCCCTGGCCCACACAACATGCAGGCAGGGGCCTCTGGAGCCACACCGCAGGTGTGCCTCACCTGTCGGAGGAAAGTGTGCCCATTCCATTGGCCACAACCCTACAGTTTAGGAGAAACCTAAAAGGCCCCCGAGGCCATCCCAATAGCGAAGTCCACCCTGGACAACAAGGCTCTTTCTGACAAAACCTGAGAACCGACCTCCACCCAGACATGCAGACATATGTCCCCAGAGAAGGAAGATTGAACCAGACATGCCCCTAGGCCCTAATGAACCCTAGCTTAGGTTTACAGGCATCTCTCCTCAGAGGCCTGGTTTCAAATACCAGCATCTGGAGGTTTCCTGAGGAACAAAACAGAACACCTCTCTCTCCACATGGGAAGCTTGCTATTTGGATGATGTACAACCCTCCATGTAGGAGAATCCTTCAAGGCCCCCGAGCCAAATCCACATTCCAAGGTCTCCATGGACACAAACCCACATTATGACCCATCCTCTTGAGAGTCCATTTCAATTCAGCCCCCTGGGTAACTGGCCGCAGACCCAGCAAATCAAACCTGCCTTGGCCATAGGAGCCAATGGGAATGCGAGATGGGGTTTCCAGGATGTATCCTTAGAGCCTTGCTCTCAAATCTTTCCATATGGGGCAGCCTTGAGCCATCCTACGGGACTTGCCTGTCCCGCAGAAGGAAACCTTGCAGTTTGGAACTCACAACCCCCAGCGTGGGAAAACCTACATGGCCTCATGAGCCCCCCCCCTTCATTAAGGGGCCATCAAGGACACAATTTTCAGCTTGAGCCCACGTCTATACTCACCCTTCCTTCTGATGCAGGAGACCTCGATTCAGCATCTGCAGAGTGGGCCTGCTGTGGCTTTGGCTGGAAACCTAACCTTAGCTTGTGTTTTGAGACTTCCGTCCTCACACTCCTGGCCCACAAGCCCTCCAGATTGGGAATTCCGAGGACACAATGCAGCACTGTGCCTGCGCACCAGAAAAAAAAAAAAAAAAGTGCTCTATGGGACTGCCCATAAACCCAAAGTGAGGATCAAACTGCACGGCTCTCGACCGCACCCAAATTTCATAGGATGCCCTGTGCATTAATGTTCTGTCTGACACAGCCTGAGACCAGACCTCCCGTCAGATACCCAGACAGTTGCCCGCATTATCCAGCACATGGCACCCTCCATGGCCCTAGGCTGACATCTCTTCCCAACATGGGTTTTCAGGCATCTGAACCTAGACTTTACTTGAAATCCTTGCACATGGGGGAACCTGATGGGCAATTCAGAATTCCTCCTTCCCCATGGCATTAAACCTTGCTGTTGGGATGGTTTAATGCCATGGGGAAACCTTCAGAGTAGGATAAACCTGCATGGCCCATGAAGCCACACCTAAGCTTGAGGGCCCCCCTTGGGCACAAACACGCATTGTGACCCTCAGCGTGAGTCACGTTTTCAAATAAGGCCTCTCAGCGGCTGTACCAAGAGCCTGCAAATCGGGCTTGCTATGCCCTTCGGCCCCAATCTTAAGCAAAGGTCTGGCTTTCCAGTCACCCGGACCCAGGGCTCTACTTTGGAATCCCTCTTTTGAAGGAACACCTGAGACAGAAAACAGGACTCCTCCCTTCCCACAGAATGACCCCAAACTTTTGGGAGGCAGGCAAAATCCCCAGAGATGGACAATCGTCCTTGGCCCATGAGGCCACCTCTACATTCCACCGCCATTCATGACACAAAATCTAGAGACAAAGCCTGAGCTACCGCCTCACACTCGCCCTTATTTCATATCTCCAGGAGCTCCCCTCACGGTCTGTAGATCGCGCCTGGTCTCCCCTTGGCCCCAAACCCAAGCCGAGTTTGTGTTTTCAGACTTCTGTCCCCACAGCCCTGGCCCACACACACTCCAGGCTGGGGCCTCTGGAGCCACACTGCAGGATTGTGCCTGCCCTCTCCAAGGAAACTGCCTATTCCATTGGCCACAACCCTACAGATTAGGAGAAACCTACAAGGCCCCCGAGGCCATCCCAAGAGCTTAGACCACCCTGGATAACAAGGCACATTCTGACACAACTATCTCCGCTCAGATGTTCCTAGACAGATGCCCCTAGAGACGGAAGATTGAACCAGACATACCCCTAGGCCCTAATCTAAAGCCTAGGATTTGATTCCAGGCATGTCTCCTCAGAGGCCTGGTTTCAAATACCAGCATAAGGGGGTTCCCCAAGGCACAAAATAGAACACCTCTCCTCTCCACATGGGAAGCCTGCTATTGGGAGCTATGTCAAAACCACCATGTAGGAGAATACTTCAGAGTCCCTGAGCCACCATTACATTCCAAGGTCTCCATGGACACAAACCCACATTATGACCCATCCTCATGAGAGTGCATTTCAACTCAGCCCCCTGGGTACCTCGCCCCAGAGCCAGAACTCGAATGGGCCTTGTGCCTAGGAGCCAAAGGAAATGAAAAGTGTAATTTCCAGGCATCCATCCTTAGAGCCCTGCTTTCAAGTCTTTCCGTATGGGACATCCTTGAGCCACCCAACAGTACACACCTGTCCTGCAGAAGGAAACCTTGCAGATTGGAGCAGCTCTCAATGCCCAGAGTGAGAAAAGCTCAATGTCCTCATGAGTCACCCCCATTCTTGAAGGGACCATCATGGACACAGACTCCAGCCTGAGCTAACATCTGATGCTCGCTCTTACTTGAGATGCAGGAGATCTCGATTCAGCCTCTGCAGAGGGGCCTTCCATGCCCTCTGCCCAAACCTAACCCTAGTTTGTGTTTCCAGACTTCTATGCTTACACTCCTGGCCCACAATCCCTCCAGATTGGGAATTCTAGAGCCACAAGGCACCATTCTGCATGCCCACCAGAGAGATGTAGTGCCCTAGGGTCCTTCCCAGAAACACCACATGAGGATCAACCTGCAGGGCCTGCGAGGGAACCCCAAGATCCTAGGCTACCCTGTGCACTCCTGCTCTGTCTGACACAGCCTGAGCCCCAAACTCCTGTCAGCCACTCAGATAGCTGGCCGCATATCCAGCAGATTGGACATGCCATGGCACATCTCTACCCAACCTGGCTATTCAGGCATCTGTCCCCAGGCCTCAGCTCAAACCCCTGCCTATGGGGGAACCTGATGCACAAAAGAGTACTCCTCCTTCCCCATGGCAGGAGACCTCGTTGTTGAGATGGGTGTCCAACCCTCAGATTGGGAGCCAGCTGCATGGCCTAGGAGGCCACGCCTACTAATGAGGGCCAGCCTGGGCACAAACATGCATTGTGACCCTCAGTCTGAGTCCATTTTCAAACCAGCCCCTTCGGTAGATGGAACAGGAACCCACATACCGGGCCACGGTGCCATGCCCCTATGCTCAATTCCTAACACTTGGTGGGGTTTTCCAGGCACCCGAACCCAGAGCCTGTCTCTGGAATCCCTGTTTCAGGGAAACCCTGAGATGGAAAACAGGACTCTTCCATTCTCCCAGAATGACACCAAACTATTGGGAGCAGGGCAGAATCCCCAGAGAGGGAGAAACTTCCATGGACCCATGAGACCACCCCTCCTTTCAGAGGCCATCCTAGACACAGAATCCAGAGACAAAAGCCTGAGCTACCGACTCTCACTTGCCCTAATTTCAGATCCAGAGGAGCTCCCCTCAGGGTCTACAGTTCAGGACTGCCATCAGCTCGTCCCTACACCTTACCTGAGTTTGTGTTTTCAGACTTCTGTCCCAAAATCCCTGGCCCACATGCCCTCCAAAGTGGGGCCTCTGGAGCGATATTGAAGTATTGTGCCTTCCCTCCTGAAGGTAAATCTGCCCGTCAAAATTGCCTAAACCCTCCCGATTAGGAGAAACCTGCAAGGCCCCTGAGCCCACCCCAATCTCGTAGGCCACTCTGGACAAAAATCCAGACACACACTGAGCACCGATCTCCAGGCAGACACCCAGGTCAATGGCCCTCGAGACAGAAGATTGAACCTGACATGGACTAGGACTTAATCAGAACCCTAGCATAGGTTTTCAGGCATCTGTCCCCAGAGGCTTGTTCTCGAATACCAACAGATGGTCTAACCTGTGGTCTCTGAGCCACAAAACAGCACACCTCCTGTTCCAAGAAGGAAACCTTGCTCTTGGGAGCTGTGTCCAACCCTCAGGTTTGGAGAATCCTGCATGGCCCCTGAGGGCCCTGCTCTCGAATCTTTCCGTATGGGGCGTCCTTGAGCAGAGTGCTGCATTGTGGCTCCAGAATTCTGAATCCAGAGGGCTTGTGGGCCAGGAATGTGAGATGGAAGACTGAAAACACAAGCTAGAGTTAGGTTTCTGGCCGAGGGCTCAGCAGGCCCAATCTGCAGAGGCTGAATCAAGATCTCCAGCATCTGAAGGAAGGGCGAGTGTCAGTTGTTCACTCAGGCCAGAATTTGTGTCCATGAATGCTACCTAATGGAGGGGTGGTCTCATGAGACCATGGAGGTTTTCCTACTCTGGGGGTGTGAGCTGCTCCAGACAGCAAGGTTTTCTGCTGCAAGACAGGGGGAGTACTGTTTGAGGTTCAGTATTCCTCCATAGGGAAAGATTCGAGAGTAGGCTTTACATATGGATTCCTGGAACCCCCATCTGGCGTTCCCACTGGTGCTGGGAGCATGGCAGGTTCGATCTGCTGGCTCTGGGGCAGGCTAGTCAGGGAAAGGCATTGAAATGGAGTCTCATGCTCATGGGTCACAATGTTGGTTTCTGTCCAGGGAGACATTGCAATGTGGTGGTGGCTCAGGAGCCATGCAGCATTCTCCTGCACTGAGGGTTTGACACAGCTCCAAATAGCAAGGATGCTTTCTGGGAACAAGAGGTTTTCTGTTCTGGGCCTCAGCATCCTCCATCTGTTGGTATCCGAGACCAGGCCTCTGGGCACGGATGCCTTAAAAACCTAATCTATGGTTCAGGATAGGGCCCAGGGGCATGTCAGGTTCAATCTTCTGTCTCTAGGGCCATTGACCTGGGTGTCTGCTTGGAAGTAGGTCCTCAGGGTGGCCATAGTGCACATTTTTGTCTAGAGAAGCCTACGAAATTGGGTTGGGCTCAGGGGCCTTGCAGGTTTCTCCTAATCTGTAGGGTTTGGGGGAACTGTGATGGGCCGAGTTTCCTTCTGGAGGGTAGACACAGTCCTGTGGTAGGGTTCTGGAGGCCCCATCCTAGAAGACGTGTTGGCCAGGGCTTTGGGGACAGAAATCTGCAATCACAGACTCCAGATAGTGTTAGGGCCGAGGTGAAGGCAGGGCCGATCTGCAGAACCTAAAGGGACCTCCTCAGAATCTGAAATTAGGGCAAGTGGGAGGTGGTAGCTCAGGCTTTTGTCTCTGGATTGTGTGTCTAGGATGGTGGTAGAATGTAAGGGTGGCCTCTGGGGGTCATTGAGAAGAAG
>NW_022632832.1:0-2690 GCF_010015895.1 Lontra canadensis | reverse complement strand
CCAGCTGTCTCTGTGACAGATGGAAGGTCTGGGCTCAGCCTGTGTCATACAGAGCATTAGTGCACAGGGCTGCCTATGATATTGGGGTGACCTCGAGGGCCGTGCAGGTTAATCCTCATGTGGGGTTTCTGGGCAGACCCATTGGGCACTTCTTCTTTCTTGTGGGTAGGCAGAATGTTGCATTGTGGGTCTAGAATTCCCAATCTGGACGGCTAGCAGGCCAGGAGTGTGAGGACGGAAGTCTGAAAACACAAGCTAGGGTTAGGTTCAGGGTCGAGGGCATGCCAGTTCCAATGTGAAGTGGCTGATTCAAGATCTCCAGCATTTGAAATAAATTCGAGTGTCAGACGTTCAATCACGCTGGAGTTTGGGTCCATGATGGGCATCTAATGGAGGGGTGGTCTCATGAGGTCATGGAGGTTTTCCCACACAGGGGCTTCAGATCTGCTCCAAACAGGAAGCTTTCCTTCTGTGGGAGAGGGAGAGTCGGGGTTGATGGCTCCAGATTCCCCCATACGGAAAGATTCTATAGCAGGGCTCTACATATGGGTGCCTGGAAACCCTATCTCGTGTTACCAATGTAGACTAGGAACCTGGCAGTTTGGATCTCCTGGCCCTGGAACCAACTACCCAGGGGCTGAGCTGAAATGGAGTCTCATGCTGATAGGTCATAATACGGGTTTCTGTCCAGGGAGACCTTGGAATGTGGCAGTGGTTCAGGGACCATGAAGGATTCTCCTACCCTGAGGGTTTGACACAGCAAGGTTTCCTTCTGGGGACAGGAAGTGTTCGGTTCTGGGTCTCGCCAGCCCCATTGGTATTAGAGAACAAGCCTTTGGAGACAAATGACTGAAAGCCTAAACTAGGTTTCATATTAGGACCTATGGGCATGCCAGGTTCAATCTTCTTTCTCTAGGATCATTTACCTGTATGTCTGACTGGAGGTAGTTGCTCAGGGTGTGTCAGACTGCGCATTTTGTCCTGGGCGACCTACAATATTGGGATCCTCTCAGGGGCCTTGCAGGCTTGTCTTAATCTTGAGGTTTCCTGAAGCTCGAAGGGGTACAACTTCCTTCTGGAGGGCAGGCACAGTCCTCTGGTGTGGCTATGGAATACCCAGGCTGGAGGGTTTGTGGGGTGGGACTCTGGAGACAGAAGTCTGAAAACACCAACTAGGGTTAGGATTAGGGCAGAGGGTATGGCAGACCCAACTGCAGACCCAGAGGGAAGCTCCTTATGATCTGAAATGATGGCGAGTGTGAAGCAGTAGCTCAGGCTTTGTCTCTGGATTTTGTGTCTAGGATGGACACAAAATGTAGGGGTGGCCTCATGGGGCCATGGACGATTCTCCCTCTCTGGGGATTTTTCCTGGTTCCCAATACTTTGGTGTCATTTTGGGGGAAGGGATGAATCCTGTTTTCTCTCTCAGGGGTCCAACAAACACAGGGCTTCCAGAGCAGGGTTCTGGGTACAGGTGCCTGGATAACCCAATCTTGGGTTAGGGTTTGGGCCTTGGGGCATGGCAAGCCCAATATGAGGGCCCTTGGTCCTGCTACCCAGGGGCCTTATTTGAAAATGGGGCTCAGGATGGTGGTTACAATGTGTGTTTCTGCCCAAGATAGCCCTTAAGAGTGGGCGTGGCCTCATGGGCCGTGCAAGTTTCTCCTACCCTGAAGGTTTGACACCCATCTCAACAGCAAGGTTTTCTTGCCATGGGGAAGGGGGAGATCTGTGTTTGCATCAGGTGCCACCATATGTAGGGATTTGAGATAAGGTCTGGGGACAGATGCCTGAAAACCCATGTTGGGTAGAGATGATGGCTTAGGGCCATTGCAGGTCCGATCTGCTGGATATTCAGCCAGCCGTCTGGGTGGCTGACGGGGGGGTCTGTTCTCTGGCTGTATCACAGAGAGCATTATTGCAGAGCGGCCTATGAAATTTGGGTGCCTTTGAGGGCCGAGCAGGTTGGTCCCAATTTGGGATTTTTGGGCAGACCCATAGGGCACTTTTTCCTTCTGGTGGGCAGGCAGAGTGTTGAGTTGTGGCTCCAGAAAGCCCAATCCAGAGGGCTTTTGGGCCAGGAGTATGAGGACGGAAATCTGATAAGCTAATGTTAGGTTTTATGGAAGCTGGCACAGCAGCCCCAATCTGTATAGGCTGAGGCGAGTTCTCCAGCATCTGAAATAAGGGCGACAGTCAGATATTTGCTCAGTCTGGAGTTAGTGTCCATGATGGCCGCCTAAAGGAGTGTTGGCCTCATGAGGCCATGGAGGTTTTCCCACACTCTGGAGATTGTGTGTTGCTCCAAAAAGAAAGGTTTCCTACTATGGGACAGGAGAGTTCTGCTTGATGGCTCAAGGGTCCCAAATACAGAAAGATTTAAGAGCAGACCTCTATGTAGGGATGCCTAGAAACCATACCTTTCATTCCCATTGGCGCTTGAGAACAAGGTAGGTCGGATCTCCTGGCTCTGTGCGATCTACCCGAGGGGCTGAGTTGAAGTGCAGTCTCATGCTGATGGATCACAATGTGGGTTTGTGTCCAGGGAGACCTTGCAATGTGGTGGTGGCTCAGTGGCCATGCAGATTCTCTTAGCTGAGAGTTTTACAAAGCTCCAAATGGCAAGGTTCCTTTCTGAAGACAGGATGTGTTCTGTTTTGTGACCTAGGGAACCCCCATATGTTGGTATT
>NW_022632831.1:0-8633 GCF_010015895.1 Lontra canadensis | reverse complement strand
AGAGAGCCTAAAAGTAGTAGATCAGAAAGGAACAGAAACAATATACAGTAACAATCACCTTACAGGCAATACAATGGCACTAAATTCATATCTCTCAATAGTTACCTTGAATGTTAATGGGCTAAATGCCCCAATCAAAAGACACAGGGTATCAGAATGGATAAAAAACCAAAACCCATCTATATGTTGCCTACAAGAAACTCATTTTAAACCCGAAGACACCTTCAGATTTAAAGTGAGGGGGTGGAAAAGAATTTACCATGCTAATGGACATCAGAAGAAAGCAGGAGTGGCAATCCTTATATAAGATCAATTAGATTTTAAGCCAAACAGTATAATAAGAGATGAGGAAAGACACTATATCAAACTCAAAGGATCTGTCCAACAAGAAGATCTAACAATTGTAAATATCTATGCCCCTAACGTGGGAGCAGCCAACTATATAAACCAATTAATAACAAGATCAAAGAAACACATCAACAATCATACAATAATAGTAGGGGACTTTAACACTCCCCTCACTGAAATGGACAGATCATCCAAGCAAAAGATCAACAAGGAAATAAAGGCCTTAAATGACACACTGGACCAGATGGACATCACAGATATATTCAGAACATTCCATCCCAAAGCAACAGAATACAAATTCTTCTCTAGTGCACATGGAACATTCTCCAGAATAGATCACATCCTGGGTCCTAAATCAGGTCTCAACCGGTATCAAAACATTGCGATCATTCCCTGCATATTTTCAGACCACAATGCTCCGAAGCTAGAACTCAATCACAAGAGGAAATTTGGAAAGAACCCAAATACATGGAGACTAAACAGCATCCTTCTAAGGAATGAATGGGTCAACCAGGAAATTAAAGAAGAATTGAAAAAATTCATGGAAACAAATGGTGATGAAAACACAATGGTTCAAAATCTGTGGGACACAGCAAAGGCAGTCCTGAGAGGAAAATATGTAGCAATACAAGCCTTTCTCAAGAAACAAGAAAGGTCTCAGGTACACAACCTAAACCTACACCTAAAGGAGCTGGAAAAGAACAACAAAGAAACCCTAAACCCAGCAGGAGAAGAGAAATCATAAAGATCAGAGCAGAAATCAGTGAAATAGAAACCAAAAGAACAATAGAACAAATCAACGAAACTAGGAGCTGGTTCTTTGAAAAAATTAATAAGATCGATAAACCCCTGGCCAGACTTATGAAAAAGAAAAGAGAAAGGACCCAAATAAATAAAATCATGAATGAAAGAGGAGAGATCACAACCAACACCAAAGGAATACAAACAATTTTAAGATCTGATTATGAGCAAACATATGCCAGCAAATTTGACAATCTGGAAGAAATGGATGCATTTCTAGAGACCTATAAACTACCAAAACTGAAACAGGAAGAAATAGAAAACCTGAACAGATTCAAAACCATTAAGGAGATTGAAGCAGTCATCAACAATCTCCCAAGGAACAAGAGCCCTGGACAGATGGCTTCCCAGGGGAATTCTACCAAACATTTAAGAAAAGAACTAATTCCTATTCTCGTGAAACTGTTCCAAAAAATAGAAATGTAAGGAAAACTTCCAAACTCATTATGAGGCCAGCATCACCTTGATCCCAAAACCAGACAAGGATCCCATCAAAAAAGAGAACTACAGACAAATATCCTTGATGAACACAGATGCAAAAATTCTCACCAAAATACTAGCCAATAGGACTCAACAGTACATTAAAAGCATTATTCACCACAACCAAGTGGGATTTATTCCAGGGCTGCAAAGTTGGTTCAACATCCGCAAATCAATCAATGTGATACAACACATTAATAAAAGAAAGAACAAGAACTATATGATACTCTCAATAGATGCTGAAAAAGCATTTGACAAAGGACAGCATCCCTTCCTGATCAAAACTCTTCAAAGTGTAGGGATAGAGGGCACATACCTCAATATCATCAAAGCCATCTATGAAAAACCCACCGCAAATATCATTCTCAATGGAGAAAAACTGAACGCTTTTTCGATAAGGTCAGGAACAAGGCAGGGATGTCCATTATCACCACTGCTATTCAACAGAGTACTAGAAGTCCTAGCCTCAGCAATCAAACAACAAAAGGAAATTAAAGGTATCCAAATCGGCAAAGAAGAAGTCAAACTATCACTCTTCACTGATGATATGATAGTATATGTGGAAACCCCAAAAGACTCCACTCCAAAACTGCTAGAACTGGTACAGGAATTCAGTAAAGTGTCAGGATATAAAATCAATGCACAGAAATCAGTTGCATTTCTATACACCGACAACAAGATAGAAGAAAGAGAAATTAAGGAGTCAATCCCATTTACAATTGCACCCAAAACTATAAGATACCTAGGAATAAACCTAACCAAAGAGGCTAAGAACCTATATTCAGAAAACTATAAAGTACTCATGAAAGAAATTGAGGAAGACACAAAGAAATGGAAAAATGTTCCATGTTCCTGGATTGGAAGAATGAATATTGTGAAAATGTCTATGCTACCTAAAGCAATCTACACATTTAATGCAATCCCTATCAAAATACCATCCATTTTTTTCAAAGAAATGGGACAAATAATCCTAAAATTTATACAGAACCAGAAAAGACCGCGAATAGCCAAAGGAATATTGAAAAAGATTGTCAAAGTTGGTGGCATCACAATTCCAGACTTCAAGCTCTATTACAAAGCTGTCATCATCAAGACAGCATGGTACTGGCACAAAAGCAGACACGTAGATCAATGGAAGAGAATAGAGAGCCCAGAAATAGACCCTTAGCTCTATGGTCAACTAATCTTCGACAAAGCAGGAAGGAATGTCCAACGGAAAAAAAGACAGCCTCTTCAATAAATGGTGTTGGGAAAATTGGACAGCCACATGCAGAAAAATGAAATTGGATCATTTCCTTACACCACATACGAAAATAGACTCAAAGTGGATGAAGGACCACAATGTGAGAATGGAATCCATCAAAATCCTTGAGGAGAACACTGGCAGCAACCTCTTCGACCTCAGCCACAGCAACTTCTTCCCAGGAACATCGCCAAAGGCAAGGGAAGCAAGGGCAAAAATGAACTATTGGGATTTCATCAAAATCAAAAGCTTTTGCACAGCAAAGGAAACAGTGAGCAAAAGCAAAAGACAACTGACAGAATGGGAGAAGATATTTGCAAATGACATATCAGATAAAGGGCTAGTGTCCAAAATCTATAAAGAACTTATCAAACTCAACACCCAAAGAACAAATAATCCAATCAAGAAATGGGCAGAAGACATGAGATGCAAAGAAGACATCTAGATGGCCAACAGACACATGAAAAAGTGTTCCATATCACTCGGCATCAGGGAAATACAAATCAAAACCACAATGAGATATCACCTCACACCAGTCAGAATGCTGAAATTAACAAATCAGGAAATGACAGATGCTGGCGAGGATGCGGAGAAAGGGGAACCCTCCTACACTATTGGTGGGAATGCAAGCTGGTGCAGCCACTCTGGAAAACAGCATGGAGGTTCCTCAAAATGTTGAAAATAGAACTACCCTATGACCCAGCGATTGCACTACTGGGTATTTACCCTAAAGATACAAACGTAGTGATCCGAAGGGGCACGTGCACCTGAATGTTTAGCAGCAATGTCTACAATAGCCAAACTACGGGAAGAACCTAGATGTCCATCAACAGATGAATGGATAAAGAAGAGGTGGTATATATTCACAATGGAATACTACGCAGACATCAAAAGAAGTGAAATCTTGCCATTTGTGATGACGTGGATGGAACTAGAGGTTATCATGCTTAGTGAAATAAGTCAATCAGAGAAAGACAACTATCATATGATCTCCCTGATATGAGGAAGTGGAGATGCAACATGGGGGGTTAAGGGGTAGGAGAAGAACAAATGAAACAAGATGGGAGTGGGAGGGAGACATACCATAAGTGACTCTTAATTTCACAAAACAATCTGAGGATTGCTGGGGGGAGGGGGTTTGGGAGAGGGGGGGTGGGGTTATGGACATTGGGGAGGGTATGTGCTATTGTTAGTGCTGTAAAGTGTGTAAACCTGGCGATTCACAGACCTGTACCCCTGGGGATAAAAATATATGTTTATAAAAAATAAAAAATAATAATAATAAATGAAAAAAAAATAATAATTTAAAAAAAAAGAACTTGTCTTCTGAGCCAGTTTTTCTCTAGCTAATTTCACTTCTCCAGCAGAGGAGCTCCCCTGAGCACTTTCATGCCATGGTTCTTGTTATTCTGTCCCCAAAGCCACATGCTTTCTTCAGTCACTAGGGATCATACAGCCTTCTTTCCTAAAAATCCTCTCCAATGCAGAACACTTCTGGCAATCTTGGAGTTCTTTTATGCATCTAATCTTTCTGATTTTCCTATTTTATTTATTGTCCTTTTATTCAACATCTTCATTATAAAACCTCCTTTGCAGCAAGACAAACATTAAGTCCTCTCTCTACCATACCTTTTCAAGTCATTTCTTCCAGCCTCAATTTCATCTCCCTGCTTAAATGACAAAGAGGGAGAGACAGAAGAGACAGGGAAAGAAGGAGGAGGAGAAACAACAGTCTCAAATATACCAGTACATTCACAGTGGTTATCACTGGATGGAAGGAATATGGTGAGTGACTTTATTGTCTTCTTTATGTTTTTCAGGATTTTAAAAGTTGCCTAAGATGAGCATATACACTTTATTCTAGTTTCTCTGGAAAACAGAGCCTATGGCAAAGCTGACATGCTGAAGTTTTATTGGAGGTGTCTTCTCAGAAAAGCAAGAATGAGGACAACAGATCAAGGCAGGGAAAAGAAAAAAACAAATACTGGGTGTTGAAATTTCAAGCTGTCACAACTCCACAACAAGACACAACTGACTGCTCAGTCACTTAGATCCTTTTCAGAGAGGCCACATGGAGCTGCAGCTCCATACAGCTAGCCAGGGGGAGGAGAGGAACCTCTTCTACCTGCTGAATTTCTCTCCCTCTACTGGTTAAAGTCAATTTGGCTCAGACTTCCACATGTGCAGGTCATGTTACCCAGTTCCTCCTGCAGCCATTGGAAGGGCCAAGGCTTCCACAGACCTGGTCAAGCCAGTGCACAGGTGCCACCCTTTCTCCTGTTACCTGGTGTCATGCATTGGGACTCCTTGTCTGCAGAGCTGGTGGCAGCAGCAGAAGCAACAGCTGGGGCATTGTGACACACAACACCCTGAACTATTGTTTAGGGCTGCTTTCACTGAGAAGCAAGATATGTGGCAATGGCCTAGTGATTGAAGTTTCTTGTATCTAGGTAAATAACAAGAAAAGTTCATTTTAAAATATTCAATTAGGGAGGAGTCAAGATGGCGGAGAAGTAGCAGCTGAGGCTACGTCAGGTTGCGGGAGATCAGCTAGATAGCTTATCTAAAGATTGCAAACACCTACAAATCCAACGGGAGATCGAAGAGAAGAAGAACAGCAATTCTAGAAACAGAAAATCAACCACTTTCTGAAAGGTAGGACTGGCAGAGAAGTGAATCCAAAGGGACGGGAAGATAGACCGCGGGGCGAGGAGCCGGCTCCCGGCAAGCGGGGGAGCAACGGAGCACAAAATCAGGACTTTTAAAAGTCTGTTCCGCTGAGGGACATCGCTCCAGAGGCTTAACTGGGGTGAAGCCCACGCGGGGCCAGTGTGGCCTCAGGTCCCGCAGGGTCACAGAAGGATCGGAGTGTCTGAGTGTCGCAGAGCTTGCAGGTATTAGAACGGGGAAGCCGGCTACAGAGACAGAGCCGAGGAGTGAGCTCACAGCTCGGGCTTACCTTGAACCGGTCGCAGGCTCGGTGAGCTCGGAGCGCGGCTGGAGGCCAGGCAGATGGGAGTAATTGGACGCTGTTCCCTGAGGGCGCATTGAGGAGTGGGACCCCGAGCTCTCGGCTCCTCCGGGCTGGAGACTGGGAGGCCGCCATCTTCATTCCCGTCCTCCGGAACTCTACGGAAAGCGCTCAGGGAACAAAAGCTCCCGAAAGCAAACCCGAGCGGATTACTCAGCCCGGCCCCTGGTAAGGGCGGTGCAACTCCGCCTGGGGCAAATATGCTTGAGAATCACTACAACAGGCCCCTCACCCAGAAGATCAACAAGAAACCCAGCCAGGACCAAGTTCACTTACGAGGAGTGCAGTTTCAATACCAAGGAGAGCAACGGAATTCCAGAGGAGGAGAAAGCAAAGCACGGAACTCATGGCTTTCTCCCCATGATTCTTTAGCCTTGCAGTTAATTTAATTTTTTTTTCTTTTTCAATTTTTTTTCTCTTCTTCTGCTAAGTTTTTTTAAACTTTTACCCTTTTCTTTTTTAAAGTTTTTTAACTAGTTTATCTAATATATATATATTTTTTCCCTTTTATATTTTTTTCATTATTGGTTTTCTTTTTTTGTTTCTTTTTTCTTTTTTCTTTTTTTTTTTCTTTCTGAACCCCTTTTTATCCCCTTCCCCCCCCCCCTCACGATTTGGGATCTCTTCTGATTTGGCTAAAGCATATTTTCCTGGGGTTGTTGCCACCCTTTTAGTATTTTACTTACTCCTTCATATACTCTTATCTGGACAAAATGACAAGGCGGAAAAATTCACCACAAAAAAAAGAACAAGAGGCAGTACCAAAAGCTAAGGACCTAATCAATACAGACATTGGTAATATGTCAGATTTAGAGTTCAGAATGACGATTCTCAAGGTTCTAGCTGGGCTCAAAAAAGGCATGGAAGATATTAGAGAAACCCTCTCGGGAGATATAAAAGCCCTTTCTGGAGAAATAAAAGAACTAAAATCTAATCAAGTTGAAATCAAAAAAGCTATTAATGAGGTGCAATCAAAAATGGAGGCTCTCACTGCTAGGATAAATGAGGCAGAAGAAGAATTAGCGATATAGAAGACCAAGTGACAGAGAAGAAAGAAGCTGAGCAAAAGAGGGACAAACAGCTACTGGACCACTAAGGGAGAATTTGAGAGATAAGTGACACAATAAGACGAAACAACATTAGAATAATTGGGATTCCAGAAGAAGAAGAAAGAGAGAGGGGAGCAGAAGGTATATTGGAGAGAATTATTGGAGAGAATTTCCCCAATATGGCAAAGGGAACAAGCATCAAAATCCAGGAGGTGCAGAGAAACCCCCTCAAAATCAACAAGAATAGTTCCACACCCCATCATCTAATAGTAAAATTTACAAGTCTTAGTGACAAAGAGAAAATCCTGAAAGCAGCCCAGGAAAAGAAGTCTGTAACATACAATGGTAAAAATATTAGATTGGCAGCAGACTTATCCACAGAGACCTGGCAGGCCAGAAAGAGCTGGCATGATATATTCAGAGTACTAAACTAGAAAAACATACAGCCAAGAATACTATATCCAGCTAGGCTATCGTTGAAAATAGAACAAATAGAACAAACAAAAACTAAAAGAATTTGCAAACACCAAACCAGCTCTACAGGAAATATTGAAAGGTGTCCTCTAAGCAAAGAGAGAGCCTAAAAGTAGTAGATCAGAAAGGAACAGAAACAATATACAGTAACAATCACCTTACAGGCAATACAATGGCACTAAATTCATATCTCTCAATAGTTACCCTGAATGTTAATGGGCTAAATGCCCCAATCAAAAGACACAGGGTATCAGAATGGATAAAAAACCAAAACCCATCTATATGTTGCCTACAAGAAACTCATTTTAAACCTGAAGACACCTTCAGATTTAAAGTGAGGGGGTGGAAAAGAATTTACCATGCTAATGGACATCAGAAGAAAGCAGGAGTGGCAATCCTTATATAAGATCAATTAGATTTTAAGCCAAACACTATAATAAGAGATGAGGAAGGACACTATATCATACTCAAAGGATCTGTCCAACAAGAAGATCTAACAATTGTAAATATCTATGCCCCTAACGTGGGAGCAGCCAACTATATAAACCAATTAATAACAAGATCAAAGAAACACATCAACAATCATACAATAATAGTAGGGGACTTTAACACTCCCCTCACTGAAATGGACAGATCATCCAAGCAAAAGATCAACAAGGAAATAAAGGCCTTAAATGACACACTGGACCAGATGGATATCACAGATATATTCAGAACATTTCATCCCAAAGCAACAGAATACACATTCTTCTCTAGTGCCCATCACATCCTCGGTCCTAAATCAGGTCTCAACCGGTATCAAAACATTGCGATCATTCCCTGCATATTTTCAGACCACAATGCTCCGAAGCTAGAACTCAATCACAAGAGGAAATTTGGAAAGAACCCAAATACATGGAGACTAAACAGCATCCTTCTAAGGAATGAATGGGTCAACCAGGAAATTAAAGAAGAATTGAAAAAATTCATGGAAACAAATGGTGATGAAAACACAATGGTTCAAAATCTGTGGGACACAGCAAAGGCAGTCCTGAGAGGAAAATATGTAGCAATACAAGCCTTTCTCAAGAAACAAGAAAGGTCTCAGGTACACAACCTAAACCTACACCTAAAGGAGCTGGAAAAGAACAACAAAGAAACCCTAAACCCAGCAGGAGAAGAGAAATCATAAAGATCAGAGCAGAAATCAGTGAAATAGAAACCAAAA
>NW_022632830.1:0-8635 GCF_010015895.1 Lontra canadensis | reverse complement strand
TTTATTTCCTTGTTGATCTTTTGCTTGGATGATCTGTCCATTTCAGTGAGGGGAGTGTTAAAGTCCCCTACTATTATTGTATGATTGTCGATGTGTTTCTTTGATTTTGTTATTAATTGGTTTATATAGTTGGCTGCTCCCACGTTAGGGGCATAGATATTTACAATTGTTAGATCTTCTTGTTGGACAGATCCTTTGAGTATGATATAGTGTCCATCTTCATCTCTTATTATAGTCTTTGGTTTAAAATCTAAGTGATCTGATATAAGGATTGCCACTCCTGCTTTCTTCTGATGTCCATTAGCATGGTAAATTCTTTTCCACCCCCTCACTTTAAATCTGAAAGTGTCTTCGGGTTTAAAATGAGTTTCTTGTAGGCAACATATAGATGGGTTTTGTTTTTTTATCCATTCTGATACCCTGTGTCTTTTGATTGGGGCATTTAGCCCATTAACATTCAGGGTAACTATTGAGAGATATGAATTTAGTGCCATTGTATTGCCTGTAAGGTGACTGCTATTGTATATTGTTTTTGTTCCTTTCTGATCTACTACTTTTAGGTTCTCTCTTTGCTTAGAGGACCCCTTTCAATATTTCCTGTAGAGCTGGCTTGGTGTTTGCAAATTCTTTCAGTTTTTGTTTGTCCTGGAAGCTTTTAATCTCTCCTTCTATTTTCAATGATAGCCTAGCTGGATATAGTATTCTTGGCTGCATGTTTTTCTCGTTTAGTACTCTGAATATATCATGCCAGCTCTTTCTGGCCTGCCAGGTCTCTGTGGATAAGTCTGCTGCCAATCTAATATTTTTACCATTGTATGTTACAGACTTCTTCTCCCGGGCTGCTTTCAGGATTTTCTCTTTGTCACTAAGACTTGTAAATTTGACTATTAGGTGACGGGGTGTGGACCTATTCTTATTGATTTTGAGTGGGGTTCTCTGAACCTCCTGGATTTTGATGCTTGTTCCCTTTGCCATATTGGGGAAATTCTCTCCAATAATTCTCTCCAATATACCTTCTGCTCCCCTCTCTCTTTCTTCTTCTTCTGGAATCCCAATTATTCTAATGTTGTTTCGTCTGATGGTGTCACTTATCTCTCGAATTCTGCCCTCGTGGTCCAGTAGTTGTTTGTCCCTCTTTTGTTCAGCTTCCTTATTCTCTGTCATTTGGTCTTCTATATCGCTAATTCTTTCTTCTGCCTCATTTATCCTAGCAGTGAGAGCCTCCATTTTTGATTGCACCTCATTAATAGCTTTTTTTATTTCAACTTGATTAGATTTTAGTTCTTTTATTTCTCCAGAAAGGGCTTTTATATCTCCCGAGAGGGTTTCTCTAATATCTTCCATGCCTTTTTCGAGCCCAGCTAGAACCTTGAGAATCGTCATTCTGAACTCTAAATCTGACATATTACCAATGTCTGTATTGATTAGGTCCTTAGCCTTTGGTACTGCCTCTTGTTCTTTTTTTTTGTGGTGAATTTTTCCGCCTTGTCATTTTGTCCAGATAAGAGTATATGAAGGAGTAAGTAAAATACTAAAAGGGTGGCAACAACCCCAGGAAAATATGCTTTAGCCAAATCAGAAGAGATCCCAAATCGTGAGGGGGGGGGAAGGGGATAAAAAGAGGTTCAGAAAGAAAAAAAAAAATAAAATAAAAAAGAAAAACGAAACAAATAAAAAAAAGAAAACCAATAATGAAAAAAATATAAAAAGGAAAAAATATATATATATTGGATAAACTAGTTAAAAAACGTTAAAAAAGAAAAGGGTAAAAGTTTAAAAAAATTTAGCAGAAGAAGAGAAAAAAATTGAAAAAGAAAAAAAAATTAAATTAACTGCAAGGCTAAAGAATCATGGGGAGAAAGCCATGAGTTCCGTGCTTTGCTTTCTCCTCCTCTGGAATTCCGCTGCTCTCCTTGGTATTGAAACCGCACTCCTCCTAAGTGAACTTGGTCCTGGCTGGGTTTCTTGTTGATCTTCTGGGGGAGGGGCCTGTTGTAGTGATTTTCAAGTGTCTTTGCCCCAGGCGGAGTCGCACCGCCCTTACCAGGGGCCTGGCTGAGTAATCCGCTCGGGTTTGCTTTCGGGAGCTTTTGTTCCCTGAGCGCTTTCCGTAGAGTCCGGAGGACGGGAAGGAAGATGGCGGCCTCCCAGTCTCCGGCCCGGAGGAGCCGAGAGCTAGGGGTCCCACTCCTCAGTGCGCCCTCAGGGAACAGCGTCCAATTACTCCCGTCTGCCTGGCCTCCGGCTGCGCTCCGAGCTCACCGAGCCTGCGACCGGTTCAAGGTAAGCCCGAGCTGTGAGCTCACTCCTCGGCTCCGTCTCTGTAGCCGGCTTCCCTGTTCTAATACCTGCGAGCTCTGCGACACTCAGACACCCCGATCCTTCTGTGACCCTGCGGGACCTGAGGCCACACTGGCCCCGCGTGGGCTTCACCCCAGTTAAGCCTCTGGAGCGATGTCCCTCAGCGGAAAAGACTTTTAAAAGTCTCGATTTTGTGCTCCGTTGCTCCGCCGCTTGCCGGGAGCCGGCCCCTCCCCCCGGGGTCTGTCTTCCCGTCCCTTTGGATTCACTTCTCCGCCAGTCCTACCTTTCAGCAAGTGGTTGATTTTCTGTTTCTAGAATTGCTGTTCTTCTTCTCTTCGATCTCCTGTTGGATTTGTAGGTGTTTGCAATCTTTAGATAAGCTATCTAGCTGATCTCCCGCAACCTGAAGTAGTCTCAGCTGCTACTTCTCCACCATCTTGACTCAATGACTCAAAAGCTTTTGATCTTGATGAAATCCCAATAGTTCATTTTTGCCCCTGCTTCCCTTGCCTTTGGCGATGTTCCTAGGAAGATGTTGCTGTGGCTGAGGTCGAAGAGGATGCTGCCTGTGTTCTCCTCAAGGATTTTGATGGATTCCTTTCTCACATTGAGGTCCTTCATCCATTTTGAGTCTATTTTCATGTGTGGTGTAAGGAAATGGTCCAATTTCATTTTTCTGCATGTGGCTGTCCAATTTTCCCAACACCATTTATTGAAGAGGCTGTCTTTTTTCCTTTGGACATTCTTTCCTGCTTTGTCAAAGATTAGTTGACCATAGAGTTGAGGTTCTATTTCTGGGCTCTCTATTCTGTTCCATTGATCTATGTATCTGTTTTTGTGGCAGTACCATGCTGTCTTGATGATACAGCTTTGTAAAAGACCTTGAAGTCCGGAATTGTGATGCCACCAACTTTGGCTTTCTTTTTCAATGTTCCTTTGGCTATTTGAGGTCTTTTCTGGTTCCATATAAATTTTAGGATTATTTGTTCCATTTCTTTGAAAAAAATGGATGGTACTTTGATAGGAATTGCATTAAATGTGTAGATTGCTTTAGGTAGCATAGACATTTTCACAATATTTATTCTTCCAATCCAGGAGCATGGAACATTTATCCATTTCTTTGTGTCTTCCTCAATTTCTTTCATGAGTACTTTATAGTTTTCTGTGTATAGATTCTTAGTCTCTTTGGTTAGGTTTATTCCTAGGTATCTTATAGTTTTGGGTGCAATTGTAAATGGGATGGACTCCTTAATTTCTCTTTCTTCTGTCTTATTGTTGGTGTAGAGAAATGCGACTGATTTCTGTGCATTGATTTTATATCCTGACACATTACTGAATTCCTGTACAAGTTCTAGCAGTTTTGGAGTGGAGTCTTTTGGGTTTTCCACATATAGTATCATATCATCTGTGAAGAGTGATAGTTTGACTTCTTCTTTGCCGATTTGGATGCCTTTAATTTCTTTTTGTTGTCTGATTGCTGAGGCTAGGACTTCTAGTACTATGTTGAATAGCAGTGGTGATAACGGACATCCCTGCCGTGTTCCTGACCTTAGCGGAAAAGCTTTCAGTTTTTCTCCATTGAGAATGATATTTGTGGTGGGTTTTTCATAGATGGCTTTGATAATATTGAGGTATGTGCCCTCTATCCCTACACTTTGAAGAGTTTTGATCAGGTAGGGATGCTGTACTTTGTCAAATGCTTTTTCAGCATCTATGGAGAGTATCATATGGTTCTTGTTCTTTCTTTTATTAATGTGTTGTATCACATTGATTGATTTGCAGATGTTGAACCAACCTTGCAGCCCTGGAATAAATCCCACTTGGTCGTGGTGAATAATCCTTTTAATGTACTGTTGAATCCTATTGGCTAGTATTTTGGTGAGAATTTTTGCATCTGTGTTCATCAAGGATATTGGTCTGTAGTTCTCTTTTTTGATGGGATCCTTGTCTGGTTTGGGGATCAAGGTGAGGCTGGCCTCATAAAATGAGTTTGGAAGTTTTCCTTCCATTTCTATTTTTTGGAACAGTCTCAGGAGAATAGGAATTAGTTCTTCTTTAAATGTTTGGTAGAATTCCCCCGGGAAGCCGTCTGGCCCTGGGCTTTTGTTTGTTTGGAGATTTTTGATGACTGTTTCAATCTCCTTACTGGTTATGGGTCTGTTCAAGCTTTCTATTTCTTCCTGGTACTGTTGTGGTAGTTTATATGTCTCTAGGAATGTATCCATTTCTTCCAGATTGTCAAATTTGTTGGCGTAGGGTTGCTCATAGTTTGTTCGTATAATTGTCTGTATTTCTTTGGTGTTAGTTGTGATCTCTCCTCTTTCATTCATGATTTTATTTATTTGGGTCCTTTCTCTTCTCTTTTTGATAAGTCTGGCCAGGGGCTTATCAATCTTATTAATTCTTTCAAAGAACCAACTCCTAGTTTCGTTGATTTGTTCTATTGTTTTTTTGGTTTCTATTTCATTGATTTCTGCTCTGATCTTTATGATTTCTCTTCTCCTGCTGGGTTTAGGGTTTCTTTCTTGTTCTTTCTCCAGCTCCTTTAGGTGTAGGGTTAGGTTGTGTACCTGAGACCTTTCTTGTTTCTTGAGAAAGGCTTGTACCGCTATATATTTTCCTCTCAGGACTGCCTTTGTTGTGTCCCACAGATTTTGAACCGTTGTGTTTTCATTATCATTTGTTTCCATGAATTTTTTCAATTCTTCTTTAATTTCCTGGTTGACCCATTCATTCTTTAGAAGGATGCTGTTTAGTCTCCATGTATTTGGGTTCTTTCCAAATTTCCTCTTGTGATTGAGTTCTAGCTTCAGAGCATTGTGGTCTGAAAATATGCAGGGAATGATCCCAATCTTTTGATACCGGTTGAGACCTGATTTAGGACCGAGGATGTGATCTATTCTGGAGAATGTTCCATGTGCACTAGAGAAGAATGTGTATTCTGTTGCTTTGGGATGAAATGTTCTGAATATATCTGTGATGTCCATCTGGTCCAGTGTGTCATTTAAGGCTTTTATTTCCTTGTTGATCTTTTGCTTGGATGATCTGTCCATTTCAGTGAGGGGAGTGTTAAAGTCCCCTACTATTATTGTATGATTGTCGATGTGTTTCTTTGATTTTGTTATTAATTGGTTTATATAGTTGGCTGCTCCCACGTTAGGGGCATAGATATTTACAATTGTTAGATCTTCTTGTTGGACAGATCCTTTGAGTATGATATAGTGTCCATCTTCATCTCTTATTATAGTCTTTGGTTTAAAATCTAAGTGATCTGATATAAGGATTGCCACTCCTGCTTTCTTCTGATGTCCATTAGCATGGTAAATTCTTTTCCACCCCCTCACTTTAAATCTGAAAGTGTCTTCGGGTTTAAAATGAGTTTCTTGTAGGCAACATATAGATGGGTTTTGTTTTTTTATCCATTCTGATACCCTGTGTCTTTTGATTGGGGCATTTAGCCCATTAACATTCAGGGTAACTATTGAGAGATATGAATTTAGTGCCATTGTATTGCCTGTAAGGTGACTGCTATTGTATATTGTTTTTGTTCCTTTCTGATCTACTACTTTTAGGTTCTCTCTTTGCTTAGAGGACCCCTTTCAATATTTCCTGTAGAGCTGGCTTGGTGTTTGCAAATTCTTTCAGTTTTTGTTTGTCCTGGAAGCTTTTAATCTCTCCTTCTATTTTCAATGATAGCCTAGCTGGATATAGTATTCTTGGCTGCATGTTTTTCTCGTTTAGTACTCTGAATATATCATGCCAGCTCTTTCTGGCCTGCCAGGTCTCTGTGGATAAGTCTGCTGCCAATCTAATATTTTTACCATTGTATGTTACAGACTTCTTCTCCCGGGCTGCTTTCAGGATTTTCTCTTTGTCACTAAGACTTGTAAATTTGACTATTAGGTGACGGGGTGTGGACCTATTCTTATTGATTTTGAGTGGGGTTCTCTGAACCTCCTGGATTTTGATGCTTGTTCCCTTTGCCATATTGGGGAAATTCTCTCCAATAATTCTCTCCAATATACCTTCTGCTCCCCTCTCTCTTTCTTCTTCTTCTGGAATCCCAATTATTCTAATGTTGTTTCGTCTGATGGTGTCACTTATCTCTCGAATTCTGCCCTCGTGGTCCAGTAGTTGTTTGTCCCTCTTTTGTTCAGCTTCCTTATTCTCTGTCATTTGGTCTTCTATATCGCTAATTCTTTCTTCTGCCTCATTTATCCTAGCAGTGAGAGCCTCCATTTTTGATTGCACCTCATTAATAGCTTTTTTTATTTCAACTTGATTAGATTTTAGTTCTTTTATTTCTCCAGAAAGGGCTTTTATATCTCCCGAGAGGGTTTCTCTAATATCTTCCATGCCTTTTTCGAGCCCAGCTAGAACCTTGAGAATCGTCATTCTGAACTCTAAATCTGACATATTACCAATGTCTGTATTGATTAGGTCCTTAGCCTTTGGTACTGCCTCTTGTTCTTTTTTTTTGTGGTGAATTTTTCCGCCTTGTCATTTTGTCCAGATAAGAGTATATGAAGGAGTAAGTAAAATACTAAAAGGGTGGCAACAACCCCAGGAAAATATGCTTTAGCCAAATCAGAAGAGATCCCAAATCGTGAGGGGGGGGGAAGGGGATAAAAAGAGGTTCAGAAAGAAAAAAAAAAATAAAATAAAAAAGAAAAACGAAACAAATAAAAAAAAGAAAACCAATAATGAAAAAAATATAAAAAGGAAAAAATATATATATATTGGATAAACTAGTTAAAAAACGTTAAAAAAGAAAAGGGTAAAAGTTTAAAAAAATTTAGCAGAAGAAGAGAAAAAAATTGAAAAAGAAAAAAAAATTAAATTAACTGCAAGGCTAAAGAATCATGGGGAGAAAGCCATGAGTTCCGTGCTTTGCTTTCTCCTCCTCTGGAATTCCGCTGCTCTCCTTGGTATTGAAACCGCACTCCTCCTAAGTGAACTTGGTCCTGGCTGGGTTTCTTGTTGATCTTCTGGGGGAGGGGCCTGTTGTAGTGATTTTCAAGTGTCTTTGCCCCAGGCGGAGTCGCACCGCCCTTACCAGGGGCCTGGCTGAGTAATCCGCTCGGGTTTGCTTTCGGGAGCTTTTGTTCCCTGAGCGCTTTCCGTAGAGTCCGGAGGACGGGAAGGAAGATGGCGGCCTCCCAGTCTCCGGCCCGGAGGAGCCGAGAGCTAGGGGTCCCACTCCTCAGTGCGCCCTCAGGGAACAGCGTCCAATTACTCCCGTCTGCCTGGCCTCCGGCTGCGCTCCGAGCTCACCGAGCCTGCGACCGGTTCAAGGTAAGCCCGAGCTGTGAGCTCACTCCTCGGCTCCGTCTCTGTAGCCGGCTTCCCTGTTCTAATACCTGCGAGCTCTGCGACACTCAGACACCCCGATCCTTCTGTGACCCTGCGGGACCTGAGGCCACACTGGCCCCGCGTGGGCTTCACCCCAGTTAAGCCTCTGGAGCGATGTCCCTCAGCGGAAAAGACTTTTAAAAGTCTCGATTTTGTGCTCCGTTGCTCCGCCGCTTGCCGGGAGCCGGCCCCTCCCCCCGGGGTCTGTCTTCCCGTCCCTTTGGATTCACTTCTCCGCCAGTCCTACCTTTCAGCAAGTGGTTGATTTTCTGTTTCTAGAATTGCTGTTCTTCTTCTCTTCGATCTCCTGTTGGATTTGTAGGTGTTTGCAATCTTTAGATAAGCTATCTAGCTGATCTCCCGCAACCTGAAGTAGTCTCAGCTGCTACTTCTCCACCATCTTGACTCAATGACTCAAAAGCTTTTGATCTTGATGAAATCCCAATAGTTCATTTTTGCCCCTGCTTCCCTTGCCTTTGGCGATGTTCCTAGGAAGATGTTGCTGTGGCTGAGGTCGAAGAGGATGCTGCCTGTGTTCTCCTCAAGGATTTTGATGGATTCCTTTCTCACATTGAGGTCCTTCATCCATTTTGAGTCTATTTTCATGTGTGGTGTAAGGAAATGGTCCAATTTCATTTTTCTGCATGTGGCTGTCCAATTTTCCCAACACCATTTATTGAAGAGGCTGTCTTTTTTCCTTTGGACATTCTTTCCTGCTTTGTCAAAGATTAGTTGACCATAGAGTTGAGGTTCTATTTCTGGGCTCTCTATTCTGTTCCATTGATCTATGTATCTGTTTTTGTGGCAGTACCATGCTGTCTTGATGATACAGCTTTGTAAAAGACCTTGAAGTCCGGAATTGTGATGCCACCAACTTTGGCTTTCTTTTTCAATGTTCCTTTGGCTATTTGAGGTCTTTTCTGGTTCCATATAAATTTTAGGATTATTTGTTCCATTTCTTTGAAAAAAATGGATGGTA
>NW_022632829.1:0-8639 GCF_010015895.1 Lontra canadensis | reverse complement strand
TTGAGAGATATGAATTTAGTGCCATTGTATTGCCTGTAAGGTGACTGCTATTGTATATTGTTTCTGTTCCTTTCTGATCTACTACTTTTAGGTTCTCTCTTTGCTTAGAGGACCCCTTTCAATATTTCCTGTAGAGCTGGCTTGGTGTTTGCAAATTCTTTCAGTTTTTGTTTGTCCTGGAAGCTTTTAATCTCTCCTTCTATTTTCAATGATAGCCTAGCTGGATATAGTATTCTTGGCTGCATGTTTTTCTCATTTAGTACTCTGAATATATCATGCCAGCTCTTTCTGGCCTGCCAGGTCTCTGTGGATAAGTCTGCTGCCAATCTAATATTTTTACCATTGTATGTTACAGACTTCTTCTCCCGGGCTGCTTTCAGGATTTTCTCTTTGTCACTAAGACTTGTAAATTTGACTATTAGGTGACGGGGTGTGGACCTATTCTTATTGATTTTGAGTGGGGTTCTCTGAACCTCCTGGATTTTGATGCTTGTTCCCTTTGCCATATTGGGGAAATTCTCTCCAATAATTCTCTCCAATATACCTTCTGCTCCCCTCTCTCTTTCTTCTTCTTCTGGAATCCCAATTATTCTAATGTTGTTTCGTCTTATGGTGTCACTTATCTCTCGAATTCTGCCCTCGTGATCCAGTAGTTGTTTGTCCCTCTTTTGCTCAGCTTCTTTATTCTCTGTCATTTGGTCTCTATATCGCTAATTCTTTCTTCTGCCTCATTTATCCTACAAGTGAGAGCCTCCTTTTTTGATTGCACCTCATTAATAGCTTTTTTTATTTCAACTTGATTAGATTTTGGTTCTTTTATTTCTCCAGAAAGGGCTTTTATATCTCCAGGCAGGGTTTCTCTAATATCTTCCATGCCTTTTTCGAGCCCAGCTAGAACCTTGAGAATCGTCATTCTGAACTCTAGATCGGACATATTACCAATGTCTGTATTGATTAGGTCCGTAGGCTTCGGTACTGCCTCTTGTTCTTTTTTTTTTTTTTTTTTTGGTGAATTTTTCCGCCTTGTCCTTTTGTCCAGATAAGAGTATATGAAGGAACAAGTAAAATACTAAAAGGGTGGCAACAACCCCAGGAAAATATGCTTTAGCCAAATCAGAAGAGATCCCAAATCGTGAGGTGGGGGGGGGGGGAAGGGGATAAAAAGAGGTTCAGAAAGAAAAAATAAAATAAAATAAAAAAGAAAAAAGAAACAAATAAAAAAAAGAAAACCAATAATGAAAAAAATATAAAAAGGAAAAAATATATATGTATTGGATAAACTAGTTAAAAAACGTTAAAAAAGAAAAGGGTAAAAGTTTAAAAAAATTTAGCAGAAGAAGAGAAAAAAATTGAAAAAGAAAAAAAATTAAATTAACTGCAAGGCTAAAGAATCATGGGGAGAAAGCCATGAGTTCCGTGCTTTGCTTTCTCCTCCTCTGGAATTCCGCTGCTCTCCTTGGTATTGAAACTGCACTCCTCGTAAGTGAACTTGGTCCTGGCTGGGTTTCTTGTTGATCTTCTGGGGGAGGGGCCTGTTGTAGTGATTCTCAAGTGTCTTTGCCCGAGGCGGAGTTGCACCGCCCTTACCAGGGGCCGGGCTGAGTAATCTGCTCGGGTTTGCTTTCGGGAGCTTTTGTTCCCTGAGCGCTTTCCGTAGAGTCCGGAGGACGGGAAGGAAGATGGCGGCCTCCCAGTCTCCGGCCCGGAGGAGCCGAGAGCTCGGGGTCCCACTCCTCAGTGCGCCCTCAGGGAACAGCGCCCAATTACTCCCGTCTGCCTGGCCTCCGGCCGCGCTCCGAGCTCACCGAGCCTGCGACCGGTTCAAGGTAAGCCCGAGCTGTGAGCTCACTCCTCGGCTCCGTCTCTGTAGCCGGCTTCCCTGTTCTAATACCTGCGAGCTCTGCGACACTCAGACACCCCGATCCTTCTGTGACCCTGCGGGACCTGAGGCCACACTGGCCCCGCGTGGGCTTCACCCCAGTTAAGCCTCTGGAGCGATGTCCGTCAGCGGGACAGACTTTTAAAAGTCCCGATTTTATGCTCCGTTGCTCCGCCGCTTGCCGGGAGCCGGCCCCTCCCCCCGGGGTCTGTCTTTCCGTCCCTTTGGATTCACTTCTCCGCCAGTCCTACCTTTCAGCAAGTGGTTGATTTTCTGTTTCTAGAATTGCTGTTCTTCTTCTCTTCGATCTCCCGTTGGATTTGTAGGTGTTTGCAATCTTTAGATAAGCTATCTAGCTGATCTCCCGCAACCTGAAGTAGTCTCAGCTGCTACTTCTCCGCCATCTTGACTCCTCCTCTATATGCAGTATTCTATACTAGGCTGCCTTTCTGATACTGAAAAGGATGTTACTTTGTTGGGGCCTATGGCAAGGATGCAATTGATTTTCTCCCTATGGCTGTGCAAACTTTTGCATAATAGTTGATTAAAACTGCTCTTTCACTCTTGCTCTCTCTCAAATAAATAAATAAAATCTTTAAAAAATTATGCCAATGCTTGGCAAAATGCAAGAATTGGTATAGACCACTGAATTCCTTCATCATACTGTTGTCAAATGTGTTTAGAATGTTAAAAGGGATAATTAGCAATGAAATATCTCTACTTTCTGTCACAATACATCAAGAGCATATAATGCTCTTCACATTTAAAGAAAGAAAGAAATAGCTAGAATACAAATTTCATGGTAACAGTCTTAAATTTGGTATCCTTCATTCTCATTCCATGCTTGTAACATTGGAATCCACACGTATTTTCTCTTTTTTCACTACATTCCTCCTCTTCTGCCTCCTCTCTTTTTACCTTTCCATTTCTTTGACATGGTCTTGGCTTCAGTCATTTTAAACTCTATTGTGATTACTATCATTCGGAAAAATTACTTGCCCCCTAAGGATTATATTACAGGCTATCAGGAAAAAAGATACAAAAATACATTCTACACTGGTATTACCTTGACTTTGTTCATGGCAAATCTCTGCTTCAGCATTTTTGAAAACAATTACATTTTGATGTTTTGATTTTGATTTTCTTTTCCAAAAACTGAGCCTAATAATGTAATACAAAATATTTACATATCTAATAACTGAGTAAGTAAAATTTAAGGACTTTTTGAAGAATGTTTCCATATTTGCATAAATTATTACACAGACAAATATATGAGGGAGAATAAACATATATCCTTATCAGAAGAATTCTAGATAGTTTATATATATAGATAATCCTACCTCAGTATAGGAGAAGATATAATTCCCTACACCGTGAGTGGGGAATATAGGCTATAGAGTGACTCTCTTCCAAAGAATACAATATGAATGGATTAGAAAAAATTAACTTTCCAAAAAAAAAAAAAAAAGAAAAGAAAGAAAAGATTAACTTTCCAGTGGAGAATTGTGACAAACATTATCTCAGTAAGGTGATGATGGTTAATATCAGTAGTGATATCTAAACTAAAATATTGATAGTTCTATTCTCTTGATAAAATGTAGTGGAAATGATACTTTACTTCTGTAGTCTTCCTCTTAATTACATATAACCCAAGTGTAATCATGAGAAAAATATCAGACAGTCCAAATTTAGGGATAGTTTATGAAATGTCTGTTTAGTACATCTACTCCTCAAAGCTATCAAGATCCTGAAAAGCAAGTGAAGTCTGAGAAACATAACAAAAAGGAGCCTAAGGAGACATAGGACAAATATAATGTAGTATCATGGATAGGATCCTGATACAGAAAAAGATCATCAGGTTAACTCCAAGGACATTTTAATGACACATTGACATGAGTTAATAACAATGTATTTATATTGGTTCATTAATTATAACAAATACAACACACTAATATAAGATATTAACAATGGAAACTGGGTGTGAGGTATATATGAATTCTCTATACCATCTTCACAATTTTTCCATAAATCTACAGGTATACTAAAATGAGAATTGAATTTAAAAAGACAGAGAAAAATTTGAGCACTTAAAAATGATTTAAAGAATTTGCAGGGAGGAATTAATGGTGGAAAGCCTTAATTCCTGACTTATGCATCATAGCTATGCTTTACTCTACATGAATAAATAATTTTTTATATCTTAAGCTTCATACACATGTTAGTGCATCTCATATTGTCCTCTGATCTAGAGCATAGAATTATAATAGCATAGAACTGATCTTAATGTAATCAAGGTACAGGCAATAATATATTTAAAAGTGTCTGATTCTTAGAAAGTATCCAAAAATTGTTAGATTCCTTAATATGGACCATCGACTTTTCTAATGGGAGGAATGATGGGGTAGGATATTTCGGGTATAGATTATTCTCTGTTTAAATCCCGGTTCCAATATTACTAGTCAAGGGAACATTGATAAATTTTATAATCTTCATGAGTTATATATTCATATCTTGTAAAATGTGATAAATCTATGTTTGTGTGCTGTCATAAGGGCTAGAGATAGTATATATAACACCCCACTGTAGGGCCTGGTATAGTAGATGCTTAATAAATAGGATATTTTAATAATGAATATTAAGATTTTACACACTCACCCAACTCTTTCTGCTTGACCTCTCCATTTCTCCATGGAATTTACAATTTTATAATACCATTTAAAAAATATTTCTTATTACAGTGATAAAAGGCAGTATCCCTTCTTTCATGAATCTTATATTATTTGGACAACAAAAATAAACTAATTAAATAACAAAAAAATGATTAAAAATCCTGTAGAGAGTGCTCAATATGAGGTGGCTAAGTAACTATTTTGGGCTGGGTGTTTAGAGCAAGCATCTTTGAAATTTATTTATTTATTTAATTAATTAAATTTTAATAATATATCATATGTAATCCAACATCGTCAAATATTATCATTGCAACATGCAATAAATTTTTTTACACTATCAATGTGATATTTTATTTTTGCAGTAAGTCTTTGAACTTCAGCATGTATTTCGCACTTAAAGTACGTGTCAGTTCAGACTAGCCACATTTCAGGTACTCACAGCCAACATGTGGCTCGTGGCTTCCATTCAGCCCATTCAGCCCAGTGAGAGTGTAAGCAACCTTCAGATCTAGTTGGATTATTGCAATCAGCTCCTGCTTCCATTCTTGTTCTCCTGAAGGCATTTGCACAAAGTAGCCAGACCTGACTGTCAGATCATGCCACTTCCCTTTTTATTTATTTATTTTTATTCTTATTTTATTTTACTTTTATAATTTAAATTCAATTAATTAACATACAATGTATTATTAGTTTTAGAGGTAGAGTTCAGTGATTCATCAGTCTTCTATAATACCCAGTGTCATTAATCCTCCTTATTTCCATCACCCAGTTACCCCTCTCTCATCTCCCTCCCCTCCAGTAGCCCTCAGTTTGTTTCCTATGATTAAGAGTGTCTTATGGAAATTTATTAGTAAGTAGGAGCCCAGCGTGTAAAAGCCAGAGGGCTGAAACCAGCAGCAGAGTGAAGAAATTTGTCCATAGTGTCCATGAGAGAAGTGAGCTTGGTGTGACCTAGGAAAGAAGGTGAACCAGTCTGTGGATGGAGGGGAGAGCTATTAAAAGAGAGGTAGCCAGGGCTTTTTTGGCCAAATTAAGAAGTTGGGTTTTTTGTTTGTTTTATTTTCAGTGTGGAAGAATGCTTTTGGAGAACTTTATAAAGGTGACTTTTGTGATCAAATTTATGTTTTGTTTTTTTTGCGTCTTTTTTTAAGACTTTTAAAAATTGTTTTATTATGTTATGTTAGTAACCATACAGTACAACATTAGTTTGTGATGTAGTGTTCCATGATTCATTGTTGGCCTGTAACACTCAGTGCCCCATGCAATATATGCTTTCCTTAATACCCATCACTGAGCTAACCCATTTCCCTCCACCCTTCTCCCCTCTAAAATCCTCAGTTTGTTTCCCAGAGTCCATAGTCTCTCACGGTTTGTCTCCCTCTCTGATTTATGTTTTAAAATTTTACTCTGCCGAATAAAAAGAATGAAAGAAAACTTTCAACTAAATGCTCATATTGTATAAAACCACTCAGGATTTTCAAAAACCTATGTTGTTATTCTCAAGGAAGATGATCAGTGACTTGAAAGTAAATGGACTTATGATAATTTCTGTATAACTACTTATGAACATGAAATGAATATGTATTTATAGATATATAGGCATAGATGCATATTCTTTTTGGGAACTGCATATAAGCTATTTGACTCAATCTGTAAAAAATTCTGAAATTTTACTTACTCTTAATATAAATGCTCCTTTATAAATCTAATATAAGATCCAGATGACATTTCTTGTACTCCAGTGGAAAATTGGAATACCCTTTTATGATGATGATGATGATGATGGTGGTGGTGGTGGTGGTGGTGGTGGTGCTTAAAAATGCTGTGAGTTTCCTTACCTCAAAGCATCCAAATATTCTTTTTTTCAAGCTTAAATTAATTTATAATTGTGTGAATACTATCTCTACTTCACTTTTTTTTTTTTTACTTTTCTACTAATGTAACTCAAAAGTTTAATTAATGAATGTTGTGTAGAACTCTAAGTTATAATTAAGTGAAAATTCAGTAAATTCTGGGGTAAACTTGGATAGTACTTTGCAAACTATAACGAGCATATCATTCACTTGGGAATCTTGTTAAAAGCAGATTCTGTTCAGGACTAAAGCAGGACCTGTGTTTCTGCATTTCTAGCAAGTTCCCAGATAATGCCAAAGCTTGTCTATGGACCAACTTTGAGTAGCAAGAGACTAAGCTTTCATACCATAGAAAATCCCTTGGGAATTTACTTAATTATTTTTTGATACCCATTCTTGACTACCACCTAAGACCAACAATCAGAATTGATGGTTTGGAGTCTGGGCATAAATATTTCTTAAAAGGTTGAAGTTGATCATGATGTTTAGACAAACTTGAAAATCATAGCTCTGGAACGTATAAGTCATGAATAAAATATCTTTATGACATTACTTAGAGCTAAAATAATATGGGCAGTAGGACTTATGGATACAGTTCTGTCAATGTGTTGGGAAGAATTATAAGACAATTTGCTTTTTTGATCCTGGCTTAATTTTGAGCAGAAACTGACAGAATGGCAATTGTACTAAATTATACTGACTTGCATGGCAGCTTTGTGATAATGGGGCTATTGATGAGACAGACCATTAAATTCATTTTCACTCAAGACCAAAGCAAGGATTTGAATGGAAGTTTCCGGCGGTGAAAAATGAACGTGTAAGCCCATTTTTATTCACATATTAAGTGAATTAATTCATTCTTTCTATAAATGGTTTTGAGATAACATGCACTCAAATGACTGTAAATAGAAATTATTTTTTTAATAGTGAAAAAATTCATTTTGTGATCTTTCCACAGGCAACTGAAGAGTTATTTCAGAAATATACTATTCCAATATAATGACTACTACTAACTACTTAGTATTTACTATGTGCCAGGTGTTATATATAATATATATAATATTATTCTTTTCACTTTATATGAGGAGGAAATTGAGATTCAGAGAAATTAAATAACTTTTCTGAGTTTGCACAGCTAGTAAGTGGCAGAGACAATATCTAACCCATTTATCTGACTCGAGAGTCCAGGCATTTTTCTGTTCAGCTTATCACTCCTAGAACTATTTGAAATGCTACTTAGTGTGTTAATTCATAGAATCCTTATTGGATACAAGCTGAAACACATATGAACTATTTTAAAACTCACTTCTTTTAAATTTGCTCTATTAAAAAATTTGTACTTCATGTGTTTTTTCCAAATAATACATATTCATTTGTACACTATTAACTTTTTACCAATGCTGACTTTGTTATAGAAATTATAAGCATGGTAGGTAGGTAAGGTTACACATTTCAGTCGAGGAAGTCATGGGAGCTCATCTATAATTAGTGACTCTAAAAAATGTGGGCCTAGTTCTACATACTATCAGCAATTCTAATGCCTACTTTCATGTTTGACTTTGGAAGTTTGCTCTAAAAAGATAATGTGGACTGCCATGCAGATATATTACGATTATACATATATAATCTGAAAGAGAAAGAACCAAATTAGAACTGAATCACATAAAACTAAATTTCATATATGTCCCTAATAAAATATTTCAGAGAAAATCAAATACATAGTTTTGTTTGAAACATTATATATATATATATAGATATATAAATAATTTTTAAGTGTATTATTGTGCATGTTAAAAAACTATCTATACATAGCTTAAACATAACATTAAAAACTATACATATGTGTATAAATATGTATTTATCTTTTAAATGTTTTATCATGAAAAAATGCAAACACATACACAAAAATAACATGAATAATATAAAAAATCTCCATGTAAAACTCACATAATTTTATAATTACTATTAACCAATGAGTTTTGTTTTGTGGATAACCCTCTACTCATAACTACTTGTTTTATATATAACTACACTCCTCAGAATATTTTTTTATTTTTTATTTATTTATTTTTTATTAACATATAATATATTTTTATCCCCAGGGGTACAGGTCTGTGAATCGCCAGGTTTACACACTTCACAGCACTCACCATAGCACATATCCTCCCCAATGTCCAAAATCCCACCCCCCTCTCCCAATTCCCCTCCCCCCAGCAACCCTCAGTTTGTTTTGTGAGA
>NW_022632828.1:0-8641 GCF_010015895.1 Lontra canadensis | reverse complement strand
GGAATACTATGCAGCCATCAAAAGAAATGAAATCTTGCCATTTGCCATGACATGGATGGAACTAGAGGGTATCATGCTTAGCAAAATAAGTCAAGGAGAAAGACAACTATCATATGATCTCCCTGATATGAGGAAGTGGAGATGAAACAAGGGGGGGATAAGGGTTAGGAGAAGAATAAAGGTACCAAGATGGGATTGGGAGGGAGACAAACCATAAGTGACTCTTAATCTCACAAAACAAACTGAGGGTTGCTAGGGGGATGGGAGTTGGGAGAGGGGGGTGGGGTTATGGACATTGGGGAGGGTATGTGCTATGTTGAGTGCTGTGAAGTGTGTAAACCTGGTGACTCACAGACCTGTACCCCTGGCGATAAAAATATATGTTTATAAAAAATTAAAAATTAAAAAAAGGGAGAGAGAGAGATAGAGATAAATGGAATATTATTCAGCTATCAAAAAAGAATGAAATTTTGCAATTTGCAATGATGTGTATGGAGCTAGAATGTAGTATGCTAAGTGAAGTAAGTCGGTCAGAGATAGACAAATACCATATGATCTCACTCATATGTGGAATTTAAGAAACAAAACAGATGAACATATGGGAGGGTTAAGAAGAAAACAAGCCATAAGAGACTCTTAATGATAGAGAACAAACTGAGGGTTGATGGAGGGAGATGGGTGGGAGCAGGCTAGATGGGTGATGGGTATTAAAGTTGGCACTTGTGATGAGCACTGGGTGTTGTATGTAAGTGATGAATCACTGAATTCGACTCCAGAAACTAATATTTGTTGTATGTTAAATAAATTAAATTTCAATTTAAAAGGTAATGCCACAGAAGTTCAAAGGCTAGGCCCAAAAGGACTTATAGCTTCTACTATAAGTAGCTCTTTCGGGAAACTCATTTTGCGGACAGCTAGCACCCATGGAAGGAGAGTCGCTACCTTGAGACTTCCATGCTACCTATAGGATCCCAGGTCACTATTTCCAGCTGAGCTCAGCAATTGAGCTATTTCAACCCAGGCTTCAGATATGTGCGTAAGGAGCTTTCAGGTGATTTCAGACACTAGCTGCCATCCTCAGCCTTAGAGTATTGCCACCTGAGGCTTCAGACAATATAGAGTGGAGATAATCCAACCTCTGTGCCCTACTTGAATTCCTAACCCAAAGAATATGTAAGTTTAATAAAATAATAAATTCTTGTTTTATGCCAATATGTTTTGGGGTTTTACTATAATGGCAGTAATAACTGGAAGAGTTTGGTTCTCCCAAAAGCACACCTTGAGATTAGGATTTAATTACAAGAAGATTATTTAAGAGGTGATCTTGGGAAGCATCAGTTTGAGAGGAGAAAAGGGAAGGAAAGAAAGCCAGTATGCGTATGTCAGTGAGTAAGTCACAACTGTGCTCAAATTGGGCCCCATTTGCTGCTAGGGACCTCTGGAAGATTATGTAGAAAATGTTTCCAAGTTGTTGTACCTGATGGATAAGGAAACTACGGTATTTATCCATTAACCTTCATCTAACATTAGTTGAGAAGTGTTCTAGGGTGTTAACATCCAGGTATCTGACCTGCCTTACACTGGGCTGAACACTATTCTGCAAAGAGTTCATAGGAACTTATAGGAAGAAGCTATGAACTTGGAGTGGTGGGTGTAGAAGGGATATAAGTGGAGCCTCAAACCCACTGAGCAGGAGTTCCTAAACTGAAGTCCACTGAGCCATGATTGGATATATAATGATCTACCAACCTTTGGAAACTATTTTTCAAATTCTGCATACATGAGCACATGTATATTTTTCTAAAGAGGGAATTCAGGACTTCATCCAAATGGTCCAAGTGGTCTCTGAGGCAAAAATGGTTAAGAATAAAAAGCCAAGATAACAAAAAGAGTTATTCACCTTAGGCTCTCTTTCTTATACAGGATAACAAGAATCCATAATAACTGTTGTTGCTATTAAATAATAGATACATATACCGTAATTAAACAGTAAGCCTTGTGAAATTGTATGAAACTACAATAACAAAGATTGATTGTCACACTGTTTTTGTGGCAGAAGAATCTTGGCAGATTAAGAAACTAAAGAATATCCAAGAAAAAGTAGTCATACTTCAACCACTGCCAAGATATGTGGTTTCAAAAACAATACTTAGGCATCTGGTGAACAAGAGGATAAATTATATCTTTAAACAGATAGACTAAGAGTGACATATTTCAGCACTTTTTTAAATGATGAATGTTTTTATTAATACAAGATAATAAAAATAGTAATACTATAGTGATACCATAATAAGAATGGAAATCAATAAAATGCATTGATACCAAGAAGATCTGAAAGTACCAGGCATGTTCTCAGCATTAAACTTAAGCAAAGTTGTCTTCTTTTAGTAAAATCCCTCCAGACTTCAAGAAAGGAAACTAGTTCCAAAGAAAAACTGTGAAATTATGCCTGCCTGACAGAATTTGGTCATATTATCCCATTTCTTCAGTTAACTGGTACTTAAAAACTACCCTACCACATCTCCAAAACCATAGCCACTCAGGGTACGATTAATTTTTTTATTTCTTCAGTTAGTTATATTGTCTTTTGAACATCATTTAAATTTACAGCTATAAAGCTATCCAGCATTAATCATACTCCTAAATACTTCTCAGGTTTTTCTATGAAGTCAAAGATAGTAAAAGCAAAATGAATTCAAGTGAGTATAGTTTACAAGTTCCTAAGCTAAAAAGTAAAAATGACAGTACTCATTTTTTTTTGGCGGGTGGGGGATGTGGGTAGGGAAAGAGAGAATCCCAAGCAGGCTCCAAGCCCAGCATAGAACCCCATGCCGGGCTCCACCTCACAACCCTGAGATCATGACCTGAGCTGAAATCAAGACTTGGACACTTAACTGAGTTATCCAGGCTTCCCTGAAATGACAGCACTTCTAAATCTAATATTACAGAAGATAGCACTTGATTTCCTTTAATAAAAGACACCTGGAGCATCTGAGTGGCTCAGTTGGTTTAGCATCTGACTCTTAATTTTTGGCTCAGGTCTTGATCTCAGAGTTGTGGGATCGAGCCCCACATTGGGCTCACAACTCACAGGGACTCTGCTTGGTATTCACTCCCTCTCCCCCACCCCTGCTCTTCCTCTCTCTCTCAAACAAATAAATAAATATTAAAAAAAAAAAAAAGATGCCTGCCACCTATGTGCAAACCAGCTATTTCAAGCTATTCTTCCTAGCTTTCTGAGTAAAGGACTGTGCCTCTTCTTACCTACCCTCATCCCACCCACACTCTAGATCAAGTCATGCATCCACATACAGCTTTGTTAATGTTTTCCTAAGAGTGTCTTTTGACCAGTCCATAATGACTTTTAATTGCAGCATCTACTGTCACATGCTGTCATTTAAATCTCAGTGGATGTCAATTTCTCCTTCTTACTCATAAAAAAAAATACATTTTCCCCTCCAAACATCCGCACTAGCCCATAGTTTATATTTTCCTTGGATAGGTTAAGTGAGTTACAAAATGCTAACCTCTGAAATTAGTATCTGAAGTGAATTAGCTCAAGTAGGGAAAAAATCCTATTATCTCTCTATACATAATGTATACCTAAAAGACACAATGCTACTCCAATGTGTGCAAAAAAATTGTGTTCTAATGTTATTGGAAAAAAATCTTAGAATATAGCTTCATAGACCTCCAGTTTCTTCATAGCCCTTCAATGGTTTTGTCAATTAAAATACTGTTTTAGAAAATCCCACCATATATTTGAACTATTTATCATTCTGTATGTTTCCATAGAAATATTAAGCCCTTTCCTATCAAAATTACAAACCAAAAAACAAAACAAAAACCAAAAACCAAAATCCAAAAAACATGTGAATACTAAAATTATCACAATCAGTTATTGGTAAGATATCCCTGAAAAAGTTGTATTATTAAAATTATGAGCTCACTTATATATGCTTATGACTATCTGACCACACAGTTAGACTTCACATACAGCTGTTAAAGCTTTTTTTTTTAAACAGTAAGGCACCAATTGTTTTATCACTTTAATGTCATAGAACAAATACTATTATCTTTCTACTAATTTACCTAATTTTATTAACTCATTAAAGCATTTAAATGATTTGCATACATGGATATAATTTTTAGCTTGTATATAAAAGCAAAAATTAGAAAAAGAAATTGTGATAAAATTTTCAGTTATGTCTCAAAGGTTATGACTAGTTAAAAAGTGCTATTGACCACTTAGCTGCATAGACACTCAACTAAGAAGAATAACAAACATATATAAATCCTCCGATGATGGGGTGGAAGATAATCAGGGCTTCCCTGAGCAGAACTAAGGGGCTGTGCGTCTTTCACTTAAAGTTGCAGGCAATCAAAATCTGAGATGTGTAGAGTCAAGAGCCATATGGAAGACATAAAGGAATCCAAATCCAAAACAGAAAGTCTAAATAGGTCTTCAAGAGCAGATTTTAAGAATAAAAAACATCACAAAGTTTAAAGTGAGAGCCAAGAAAACAGGAAGGGTGATTACGATCAGCATGAGAAGAAGCAATGACTGAAACTAGACAATTACACTGGGTAACTCTATGGGCAATTACTAAGCAAGATCTGAGGAATTTGATATCTGAAACACCTGGAAGTAATCATTTCTAACCTATCAACACCTGAGAAGCTGGTAGAGAGGAAAACCAACTACCAAACCAAGCTGGATCACAATGATTACCTGCAAAAAATGAAAATGGAAAGCATCAAAGCACAAAGTCTTTTGAGTTCAGAAATCTTGTGAAGAACAAGTAAGAAGAACAAGGAGATGTTCATCGCCTAATTCTGCAGGTTTGTCCATATCAATCATTTATTTTGCTTTTCATATGGGAATCAGAACTAGTAATAATTGATGCTGACTTAATTCAACGTAGGACTATGCAGATGAATGTGTGAAATACTTCTGGAAAACTTTCTTCACAGAATTGCCTTTATAAGAAGAAAGTTAGGGGCACCTGGGTGGCTCAGTGGGTTAAGCCTCTGCCTTCGGCTTGGGTCATGATCCCATAGTCCTGGGATCGAGCCCCGCATTGGGGGGGGGGGGTCTCTGCTCAGCAGGGAGCCTGCTTCCCCCTCTTTCTCTGCCTGCCTCTCTGCCCACTTGCTATCTCTCTCTCTGTCAAATAAATATTTTTTGTTAAATCTTTAAAAAAAGAAGAAGAAAGTTAGATGAGTGGAATTAAAATAGGGACAGGCATCTGAGAGAAAAAGAATTATAAATCACTTAAATTTAGTGATAACAACACTGAGTTTACTAATCCACAAAATAAGAACTCATTAAAACATGTACATTATAGATAAAATTACAACGTCTTTGAAGATCTTATTTTCTGAGTGCATAATAAAAACTACAGTGAAGAAGGCAAATACCTATGTTTTAAAGAAGAATATTAGGAATGAAGAAAACATTTCATTTTAAAGATAGGACCAATGTCTCTACCAGGTGTAGATAAAAACTTAAGCTATCAACCTGGAAACCTTCCAGCAGGTCCTGAAGCACTCTTAACTCTTGGATGATCACTCAGCACATAAAATATCACAACACTTTCATGAGTGATATGTTATTTTCCTATTTGTAAACAATTAAGAATATTTGTTTGCTATAAACTATTTGTTAATCCACCAACAAATATTTCTTTTATTAACATATAATGTATTATTTGTTTCAGGAGTACAGGTCTGTGAATCACTGGTCTTACACAATTCACAGCACTCACCATAGCCCATACCCTCCCCAAAGTCCATAACCCTGCCACCCCACCTCTCCCACCCTTCTCCCCTCCAGCAACCCTCAGTTTGTTTCCTGAGATTAAGAGCCTCTGATTGTTTGTCTCTCTCCCTGGTCCCACCTTGTTTCATTTTTCCCTCTCTCCCCCCATGACCTCCTTCCCTACCTCTCAAATTCCTCAAATCAGTGAGATCTTATAATAATTCTCTTTCTCTGATTGACTTATTTTGCTTAGCATAACACCCTCTAGTTCCATCCATGTTGTTGCAAATGGCAAGATTTCAGGGGTTTGATGGCTGCATAGTATTCCACCAGGTATATATACATATACATATATGCATGTTTATTCATGTATATTTATATATTATATAATATATATTATATATTTGCATATATACATGTGTATATATATACATATATAAATGTTATATATGTGGTGTGTGTGTGTATATATGTGTGTATATATATATACACACACATATATATATATAAAATGTTATGTATATTTATATCACGACTTCTTTATCCATTCTTCTGTTGACGGACATCTAGGCTTTTTCCGTACTTTAGCTATTGTGCACATTGCTGCTATAAACATTCGGGTGCACCTGCCCCTTCGGATCACTACATTTGTATCTTTAGGATAAATACCCAGTAGTGCAATTGCTGGGTTGTAGCATGGCTCTATTTTTAACTTTTTGAGGGACCTCCAGACTGTCTTCAAGAGTGCCTGTACCACCTCTGCCTGCCTCTCTGTCTGCCTGTGCTCGCTCTCTCTCTCTAACAAATAAATAAATAAAATCTTAAAAAAAAAAAAAAAAGAGTGCCTGTACCAGGTTGCATTCCCACCAACAGTGTAGGAGGGTTCCTCTTTCTCCACATCCTTGCCAACTCCTGTCCTTTCCCGACTGGTTAATTTTAACCATTCTGACTGGTGAGAGGTAGTATCTCATTGTGGTTTTGATTTGTATTTCCCTGATGCCAAGTGATGTGGAGCACTTTTTCATGTGTCTGTTGGCCATTTGGATGTCTTTGCAGAAATGTCTGTTCATGTCTTCTGCCCATTTCTTGATTGGATTATTTGTTCTTTGGGTGTTGAGTTTGATAAGTGTTTTATAGGTTTTGGAAGCTAGCCCTTTGCCTCATGTGTCATTTGTGAATGTCTTCTCCCGTTCTTTCAGTTGTCTTTTGGTTTTGTTGACTGTTTCCTCTGCTGTGCAAAAGCTTTTGATCTTGATGAAGTTCCAATAGTTCATTTTTGCCCTTATTTCTCCTGCCTCTAGTGATGTTTCTAGGAAGAAGTTCTTATGGCTAAGGTCAAAGAGGTTACTGCCTGTGTTCTCCTCAAGGATTTTGATGTATTCCTGTCTCACATTGAGGTCTTTCATCCATTTTGAGTCTATTTCTGTGTATGGTATAAGGAAATGGTCCAGTGTCATTCTTCTGCATGAGGCTGTCCAATTTTCCCAACACCATTTTTGAAGAGACTGTCTTTTTTTCATTGGACATTTTTCCTGATTTGTCAAAGATTAGTTGACCATAGAGTTGAGGGTCTATTTCTGGGCTCTCTATTCTGTTCCATTGATCTATGTATCTGTTTTTGTGCCAGTACCATATTGTCTTGATGATGACAGCTTTGTAACAGAGCCTGAAGTCTGGAATTGTGATGCCACCAACTTTGGCTTTCTTTTTCAACATTCCTCTGGCTATTCGACATCTTTTCTGGTTCCATATAAATTTTAGGATTATTTGTTCCATTTCTTTGGAAAAAAACTGATGGCATTTTCATAGGGATTGCATTAAATGTGTAGATTGTTTTAGGTATCATAGGCATTTTCACAATATTTGTTCTGCCAATCCATGAGCATGGAACATTTTTCCATTTCTTCGTGTCTTCCTCAATTTCTTTCATGAGTACTTTATCATTTTCTGAGTACAGATTCTTTGCTTCTTTGGTTAGGTTTATTCCTAGGTATCATGGTTTTGGGTGCACTGTTTTGGGTTTGGGGTACAAATTAAGGATCAACTCCTTAATTTCTCTTTCTTCTGTCTTGTTGCTGGTGTATAGAAATGCAACTCATTTCTGTGCATTGATTTTATATCCTGACACTTTACTGAATTCCTGTATGAGTTCTAGCATTTTTGAAGTGGAGTCTTTTGGGTTTTCCACATAAACTATCATATCATCTGCAAAGAGTGAGAGTTCAATTTCTTCTTTGCCAATTTACATGTATGTTGTCTGATTGCTGAGGCTAGGACTTCTAGCACCACGTTGAATAGCAGGGGTAATAGTAGACATCCCGGATGTGTTCCTGACCTTAGGGGAAAAGCTCTCAGTTTTTCCCCATTGAGAATGATATTTGCTGTGGTTTTTTCATAGATGGCTTTTATGATATTGAAGTATGTACTCTCTATCTCTACACTGTGAAGAGTTTTTTTTTTTAATTTTTAATTTTTGTTTTTTTAATTTTTTATAAACATATAATGTATTTTTATCCCCAGGGGTACAGGTCTGTGAATCACCAGGTTTACACACTTCACAGCACTCAACATAGCACATACCCTCCCCAATGACCCCACCTACCCTCTCCCGACCCCCTTCCCCCCAGCAACCCTCAGTTTGTTTTGTGAGATTAAGAGTCACTTATGGTTTGTCTCCCTCCCAATCCCATCTTGGTACCTTTATTCTTTTCCTACCCCCCAAACCCCCCATGTTCATCTCCACTTCCTCATATCAGGGAGATCATATGATAGTCATCTTTCTCTGATTGACTTATTTCACTAAGCATGATACCCTCTAGTTCCACCTACGTCGTGGCAAATGGCAAGATTTCATTTCTTTTGATGGCTGCATAGTATTCC